>NC_043959.1:26937377-27237377 GCF_902148855.1 Sphaeramia orbicularis | reverse complement strand
ATTTATAAAGTTTAACTTTTTGGCCAGTAATTTATATCTCCTGATATCCTTGTTTTTTGTGGGTGTGTGTGTTTTCAAATTTGATGTTTTTTTCTAATATGTATTTTACATCCTTAATTACAGTTTATTTTATTCATTTATTAATTTATTAACCTATTTATTCAAGAAAAAAATCACATAGCGATTAAGAGCCTCTTTTACTAGAGTCCTGACCAAGACGGGCAGCTGCAAATACGAAACACAGTTACACCACTACACCATTAAAACCCAAATAACACACACATTTAATGATAAATAATTATTAAAAAAAAAAAAAAAAAGCAGTTACGAGCAGATTACAAAAAACAAGTGCAAGTTATGAAGATGACCTCAAGAACTCTAAGTCTGGACTTAAAAGGGTCATATTTATTATATTTACCTCCGCCAAGGAGGTTATGTTTTTGCCAGAGTTTGTTTGTCTGTTTGTTTGTTTGTCTGTCCGTTAGTGTGCAACATAACTCAAAAAGTTATGGACAGATTTGGATGAAATTTTCAAGGTTTGTTGGAAATGGGATAAGGAAGAAATGATTACGTTTTGGTGGTGATCGGGGGTGGGGGGGCCCACGGGGGGGCCCACTGATCAGCCTTGGCGGAGGTCTGCGCTCTCCGAGTGCTTCTAGTTGACAAATATTTTGTGTAATTACGGGAGGTTTCACAACAAAAATGTTGAATAAATGTATTTTTGTGAATGTATAACATGTATAAGCACGGATAAACTGTCCAAATACAGTTTTTATCAGTGGATTGTACAACTTAGTCTCATTGAAAATTATTTATGTATATATATTTATATATTTATAGGTAATTTGATTGTTTTAATGCATGTAAATATTCTTTATCAAACATGAAAAACTCAAAAAATATGCAAAATCTCATGTAAAGTTAGGGCAAAAAACTGTATTTTAATTATGGAAAATTACTGTACATTTATGAGATGGTTATTACCTCCGCCAAGGAGGTTATGTTTTTGCCAGGGTTTGTTTGTTTGTTTGTTTGTCTGTTTGTTTGTTTGTTTGTCTGTCCGTTAGTGTGCAACGTAACTCAAAAAGTTATGGACGGATTTGGATGAAATTTTCAGGGTTTGTTGGAAATGGGATAAGGAAGAAATGATTAAATTTTGGTGGTGATCGGGGGTGGGGGGGCCCACGGGGGGGGCCACGTTTGTCTGTCCGTTAGTGTGCGACATAACTCAAAAAGTTATGGACAGATTTGGATGAAATTTTCAGGGTTTGTTGGAAATGGGATAAGGAAGAAATGATTAAATTTTGGTGGTGATCGGGGGTGGGGGGGCCCATGGGGGGGGGCCACTGATCAGCCTTGGCGGAGGTCTGCGCTCTCCGAGTGCTTCTAGTTATTTGTGTATTTGGACCCTAATAGTTCATAAAGTTTGAATTTGAACCCTCCAAGTGCTGCAAAATTATCGTTATATTCATTTTGGCAAAAATCAAGTGGATTTCTACAACTCCTTTTAATTCCTGATTAATTTGTTACGTCTATAACTAGTTACGTCACGACATTTGCACATATAAGATCAAGACTTGGCGACACGGTGGTGCAGTGGTTAGCACTCGTGCCTCACAGCAAGAAGGTCCTGGGTTCGATTCCAACACCAGTCGATGGGGGGTGGGACCTTTCTGTGTGGAGTTTGCATGTTCTCCCCGTGTCTGTGTGGATTCTCTCCATGTACTCCGGCTTCCTCCCACCATCCAATCACATGCACTGATAGGTTAATTGGTTCATCTAAATTGCCCATAGGTGTGAATGTCAGAGTGACTGTTTGTCTCTATATGTTCAGCCCTGCGATGAACTGGCGAAATGTCCAGAGTGTACCCCGCCTTCGCCCGTAAGTAGCTGGGATAGGCTCCAAGCGACCCCCGTGACCCTAGTGAGGATAAAGCGGGTTCAGGAAATGAATGAATGAATTAATGAAGGTCAAGACTTCCAACAAACATTTCTCCAAATATGACATAATTGTTTGTCAGCAGCAGTGGTTGTAGTCCATACTGAAAATATGTCCAAACTTAGAGCCGATTACCTAAAATGCTAAAATGTTCAGTTGTTGGTTGAACGGGACAGAGCAGCACAGCCAACAACCTAGAGGGGGTGGGGCATGAAGTGGCTCATTTGCATTTAAAGGGCCAGCGCTCAAAACCACCTTTCTGGTATCATTACTCAGAAATAGTGTTGAAGATGGACCTGTGGAGTTGAATTAATGAAGAATTCAGACCCAAGCAGAGCATTTACAGTTTATGTAGACCACAGGGAAATGTTTTAAAATGCATAATTTCATTTAAAAAAGCCAAATATCAGTAACAAGGAAATTCACTCATTTGTGCATTAATTGCTAATAACTTGTATTTACTGGTTTTAAACTGTTTGTAAACTGTTTTCAAAAAGTGCTATTCGAATAAATATATATCTTATAGTTGCTGTGTCATGAAATACAGGTGAAACACTATGATGAAACAGTGTATGTGTGTGATTGGAGGTCCTTCAGGGTAAGTCTTATCCAGCCAAATGCCTCTGTGCTGGTCTTAAATGAAGCCGTACCTGTCTGACAGCAGCCTGGTTAATGCATCTCACTCCTGCAGCCTTTCAAACACGCCACCGTTTAATGTTGATTTTGTGTTGACCTACATAAATGACAGGACCTTCCTGTTCCACTTCCTGTTGGCTGGGGAGTGGAAGATGAAGCTGCTGTCTAACAGAAGCTTTGACGTGTTTGCCTGGTCGACGCCCTGAGGCAGTGAACCAGAGCTGTTGACCTTAGATGTACAGGACAGACTGTACAGATAAGACATCATTCAGAGGAGGTTGCATCTGAAAGACAGCATCATTCTTTTACACCTTTACATTACATACCTGACATTATTCTGAGTTACATTTCAGACCTGACACGCCCTCCGCAGCACACAGGATCTACTTTAATGCACCTGTTTTTATAAGCTGAGACTCCCCATGACAGTTAAACAATAAAATAAATCTGAAATCCTGCCAACTTTCACACCTGCTTTCTGTTCTGGCTCACAGGATATAGTCTGTTGGAATTATCCTCAAAATGGGAGCCTATTTCAGTCAAATTATGCCATTGTTAAGATAAGATAAGAAAAGAAAAGAAAAGATAAGATAAGATAAGATCAGATAAGATAAGATAAGATAAGATAAGATAAGATAAGATAAGATAAGATCAGATAAGGTAAGACAAGACAAGATAAGATGAGATGAGATGAGATGAGATGAGATGAGATGAGATGAAATGAGATGAGATGAGATAACAAGATCAGATAAGGTAAGATAAGGTACGGTAAGAAAAGGTAAGATAACATAAGATAAGATAAGGCAAGATAACATAAGATCAGATGAGGCAAGGTAAGATAAGATAAGGTAAGATAAGATAACAAGATCAGATAAGGTAAGGTAAGAAAAGGTAAGATAACATAAGATAAGATAAGGCAAGATAACATAAGATCAGATGAGGCAAGGTAAGATAAGATAAGGTAAGATAAGATAACAAGATCAGATAAGGTAAGGTAAGAAAAGGTAAGATAACATAAGATAAGATAAGGCAAGATAACATAAGATCAGATAAGGCAAGGTAAGATGAGATAAGGTAAGATAAGATAACAAGATCAGATAAAGTAAGATAAGGTAAGGTAAGAAAAGGTAAGATAAGATAAGATAAGATAAGATTAGATAAGATAAGATAAGATAAGATAAGAAAAGGTAAGATAACATAACATGAGATAAGATGAGACTTTATTGATCCCACTGTGGGGAAATTTAACAGTGTACAGCAGCAATATGCAACACACCAGTGTAAAAGACAGGCAGGTAGAAATAAACGTTCTTAAAAGTATAAAAACTGAAGTATAAAATTTAAAGATATTTACATATTTACATAGTGATTGCACATATACATGATAAAGCCCTATTTGCATGGGACCTGTATTACCTTTGAACCTTTGGAACTTTGCAGAAACTGTCAAGGTCTTCTGTGATCTTAACCTGTGTGAATCAGTTATGTCTAAATTTAATATATATGCATGAAATTACCTACTTTATACGAGCAAATGAGGTCATGCGATGATATTAGTCCTGTGTGAACCGACATGTTTGTAATTTGGTGGGATATGCAATATTTACCTCCACCAAGGAGGTTATGTTTTTGCCAGGGTTTGTTTGTCTGTTTGTTTGTCTGTCCGTTAGTGTGCAACATAACTCAAAAAGTTATGGACAGATTTTGATGAAATTTTCAGGGTTTGTTGGAAATGGGATAAGGAAGAAATGATTAAATTTTAGTGGTGATCAGGGGTGGGGGGCCCATGGGGGGGGGGGGGGGGGGGGGGGCACTGATCAGCCTTGGCGGAGGTCTGCGCTCTCCGAGTGCTTCTAGTTTTTGCTTTTTATTCAGCCTATTTCCATGTTGAGGACTTTTAAGGCTGGATGTGATGATAAATCAAAGTTTTCAAAGTATTCTAAATCCAGAAGGCTCATGTCGCAATATAGCACAGATGTTCCCTGAAAGAACAAACTTACAACTTTCAGAAGAGCTGCATCTAAAAAGACGATGAGATGGATGATATGATGACAGCTACAATAAGGAGCGTTTTTATGTCTTTCAACAGTTTTCTGTAAGCGGTGAACATGCCTCTGACATCAGAACCAAGGAATAATATCAGTAAATTTGAGTAAGAAACAGACATTGCTTATCCTGTGTGAATACATTGCATGAAACACAGACATGGGGGTTACTTTCCAAATCACCAGAGGTCCACAGGTTATACTATTTTTGTACGAATGGGGCTTAAGTCCAACCGAAAAAGGAGACAAAACAAAATGAACACCTACACGCTGAAAATAGCAAGTTTTGACAAAGTATATTAAGGTGGCATTTTCATTTTCATTAATTTAATCATTTGAATACCAGTTTGCCGCTCTGCATGCATATATCTGCAGATGTTGCACCAAAACTACAGATTTACTCTTTCTGTGTCCTGTCCATAAGACTGTGATTCATTTAAAAATGTAGTAGGCTTAGACAGACTTTATTTGTCATTCCAGATTTGACATCAAAAATGAAATTTCCATGCAGTTGGCTCAGCCGGCAGCAGCAATAAATACAAACAGGCACTATATATACAGGATAATTCATGGGTCTTTCCATGAAACTGAGTTTACTTTGTTTCCCAAAATGTACCTGTGAGAGAATAAAAAGATATTTGAAAAAATAGTAGGGCGTAATTTTCGTGTCCTTTTTACTGTGTTACATGCAGATTTTTATATGCACGCATCAAATAAAAATGTGTTACATCTGAAAAATAGCTTATTTTTTATCTCAGTAAATATTTATTTTTTAAAATTGACCCAAAGTGCTTCCAAACTTGGTTCATAACATTAGAAGATAGAAGATAGAAAAAATATGGATATAAAAAGTATGGAATAGAGAAGATAGAATAAATATGCATATATAAGCTATAGAGGATAGAAGATAGAGTAAATATGCATATAAAAAGTATAGAATATACAAGACAGAATAAACATGCATATAAAAATTATAGAATATAGAATAAATATGCATATAAAAAGTATAAAGTATACAAGATAGAATAAATATGCATATAAAAACTACAGAATAGAGAATAAATATGTATATAAAACCTACAGAATACAGAGTAAATATGCATATAAAAACTACGGAATAGAGAATGAATATGTATATAAAACCGACAAAATATAGAATAAATATGTATATAAAAACTACAGAATAGAGAATAAATATGTATATAAAACCTACAGAATACAGAGTAAATATGCATATAAAAACTACGGAATAGAGAATGAATATGTATATAAAACCGACAAAATATAGAATAAATATGTATATAAAAACTACAGAATAGAGAATAAATATGTATATAAAACCTACAGAATACAGAGTAAATATGCATATAAAAACTACGGAATAGAGAATGAATATGTATATAAAACCGACAAAATATAGAATAAATATGTATATAAAAACTACAGAATAGAGAATAAATATGTATATAAAACCGACAAAATATAGAATAAATATGTATATAAAAACTACAGAATAGAGAATAAATATGTATATAAAACCTGCAGAATATAGAATAAATATGCATATAAAAACTACAGAATATAGACTAAATATGCATATAAAAACTATTGAATATAGAATAAATATGCATATAAAAACTATAGAATTTAGAATAAATATGCATATAAAACCTACAGAATATAGAATAAATATGCATATAAAAACTACAGAATATAGACTAAATATGCATATAAAAACTATTGAATATAGAATAAATATGCATATAAAAACTATAGAATATAGAATAAATATGCATATAAAACCTACAGAATATAGAATAAATATGCATATAAAAACTACAGAATATAGACTAAATATGCATATAAAAACTATTGAATATAGAATAAATATGCATATAAAAACTATAGAATATAGAATAAATATGCTTATAAAAACCGTAAAATATAGAATAAATATGCATATAAAAACTACAGAATATAGAATAAATATGCATATAAAAACTACAGAATATAGAATAAATATGCACATAAAAACTATAGAATATAGAATAAATATGCATATAAAAACAACAGAATATAGAATAAATATGCATATAAAAAGTACAGAATATTGAATAAATATGCATTTAAATGCTATAGAATATAGAAGATAGAGTAAATATGCCTATAAAAAAAATGTGAGTTTAAAAACATATAGTTCTTCGATTAAAAAACAAACAAACTAACAAACAAAAAAACCCCTCTTGCTGCATCCTGTCCATAGGGCTGTGAATCATTTAAAACTACAAATTAGAAAAAAAAAAAACCCAGACTTTTCCTCCTTTTTTTCACAGTGACAGTGACTTGTAAGTCTGGAGATAAGTCTGGTTATGTAATACTAACCACACACAGAAAGTCTGAAAACAGTTTGGACACACCCCTACTGACTGTACACACAGGTCACATAGGAGACTTTTGCCGTTGAGTTGCATTGACCTTTACTCTGGTTGTCAATGGTCTGTTAGTTTTTATTCTTTGTTATTGTAAACATATCCTATGAAAAGACAAGCTATGAATTCATTGTATACTGCGTTGTCCGTGTATTTGCAACCACATTTACTCTGTTTGTCTATACTGTAGAGCTACGAAAACAATCAAAAGTACTGGGTCACTGGTCTTCAATTTGCAAAACGACAGGAAGCACCAGTTTTTCACAACACTGTCAACACAATGTTACCTCTGACCTTATCTGGAGGCTATAGAGAGGATAGTGATGTCAGTGTTCCGGCTGGTCTCAAACATAGACCATATGTAAAGATGGACGCCGTAATAGCTCCAAAAGAAAAGCCGGATTGTTCTGTTCTTCCCGCGGTGGCTGTCTGCAGTATAAAACATTTCATAAGATTAGTTTATGTTAGAATCATCATCTTTCTTTTTTTTCCAATATTTTTTACTGAAGAAAAATAGGACACTTCCAACCATAGAATTACAATTTACCTTCCTTTTTTGTCAAGTATAAACATATATGCATAAACACACATTTACACATGCATTCAAACAAAAACAACAAATGAAAGAGCACTGTAATTAGAGTGTAGCAAAAAAAAAAAAAAAAGAAAAAAAGAAATTAAATAAAATTAAATGTTGAATCATCACCTTTCTGATCAGTTTATTTAAAGTTGCAAACATGACTGATTCACAACTCTAATAGCCAATGGTGGACCAAGATCCATCAGTAAATAGAATCACATGCAACACAGCGGCTCCTGTAGTCATGGGATTTTTGCTTCATTTTGGTCTCAAATGCAAAAACTTATGACTACAGGGTGGGGAAGCAAAATTTACAATGAACATTTAGTTGTTTTTTCTCAGCAGGCACTAGGTCAATTGTTTTGAAACCAAACATATATTGATGTCATAATCATACCTAACACTATTATCCATACCTTTTCAGAAACTTTTGCCCATATGAGTAATCAGGAAAGCAAACGTCAAAGAGTGTGTGATTTGCTGAATGCACTCATCACACCAAAGGAGATTTCAAAAATAGTTGGAGTGTCCATAAAGACTGTTTATAATGTAAAGAAGAGAATGACTATGAGCAAAACTATTACGAGAAAGTCTGGAAGATACTATTAAAGAAGAACGGGAGAAGTTGTCACCCGAATATTTGAGGAACACTTGCGCAAGTTTCAGGAAGCGTGTGAAGGCAGTTATTGAGAAAGAAGGAGGACACATAGAATAAAAACATTTTCTATCATGTAAATTTTCTTGTGGCAAATAAATTCTCATGACTTTCAATAAACTAATTGGTCATACACTGTCTTTCAATCCCTGCCTCAAAATATTGTAAATTTTGCTTCCCTACCCTGTAAAATAACTAACTTTAACCTATAAAGACCCAGTGCTACTTTTATGTCAGTTCCCAAATGAATTTTTCTCTATATTTAACCTTTTTCAAGTGATTTATCACCATTTATTATATTAGTATTCTCTGTATTTTGCATTGTTTCATGTAAATCATGTATTTTCCTATATTTAATTCACTGATCATGTAGATGTTCATGAAAACTGAGAGTAGATTCAAATATTATTATATAAAAACAGAGAAAACTAAAGCAAAAATGACTTTTTTGGTAAAGATTTCATTAACTGAACATAAACCCAATGTGTCCCACACTGTCTTCAACCTTATTTTGTTATTTTTTTATTCATTTTGTTCAATTTTATAAATTTTATTTATTTTTTGCTAGTTTTTTTGCTCAGTTTCAATTTTATTATTTTTCTCTTCAATTTTGTTTAATTAGTAGCTTATTTTCTTCATGTTACTTATTATTTTTTTAAATTAAATTTTCATTTTTGTTCATTTTATTGATCATTACCCCGCCCCCCTAAGGAAGTTTTTGGTTCGGTTTGTTTCTTTGTTTCTTTGTTTGTTAACACTGTAGCAGCAAAACTACTGGTTGAATTCATATCAAATTGGGTTTATAAAGGGTTTGCCAATGACCCAGAATAGATGTAATAACATTCTGGGAAAAGCAGGTCAAAGATTTCCTTTTCGTTTTTTTGTCAGACAGAGAAAGTTGATTTTTTTTTTCCTTGACATGTTTCAGTTACAACCTGTCTCTTTCCTCGGAAGGGTCACTCGATGTCATTGTCAGCTGTTGTCTGACAGACCTGGATCAAACAGCTGACAATGACATCAAGTGACCCTTATGAGAAAGGCTACAGGTTGTAACTGAAACATGTCAAGGTAAAAAAAAAAAAAAAAAAAATCAACTTTCTCTGTCTGTCAGACAAAAAAGAAAAGGAGATCTTTATATTTTCTGTAGACAGTATGAACCTAGTCAGACTAAAGTAGGTTAAAGTTCAAATCTGAATAATAATAATAATAATCATAATAATAATCATAAAAATAATAATTCCCATTTACTTATAATGGCCGAAATTTGTCTATGCTGACATCAGCACATGCATAGACATGATGACATCAGCTGGATCGATGCCAAAATAAGCTACAATACGTATGAGGGGTGGGGTTTGTTGTGCCTGGCACCACTTGTTTTGGCTGTTTTTGTTAATTTTGTTGCTTACTTTATTCTTTTTTTTTTTTTTTTTTTTTTTTTTTTTTTTACTTCATTTTAGTTTGTTTCTCTGCCTGTTTTTTCATGTAATTCATTATTTTGTACATTTGTAATTTATTTTATTTATTATTTAATAAACATAAACCCAGTGTGTCCATCCACTGTCATTGATCCAACTCCATGGGTTTTACAAGTAAATTGATGTTGTAGAAGATGAGGGTGTTTCCATGGTAACTACAGAACCTCTGAACGTCCAAATGGGTCATATCTGATGACAATGAAAAGATGACAAACTACATTTTACACCGATTATTTACATGTGTTGATCGGCATATTGGATCAACAGGTTTTAAACAGTGTATATCTGTAGATGGTTTTGGTTTGTGGTGAATGTTTGGGTCTTTATGGGTTAATGATAAAAAAAACTACTATGTTCTTCAGTTTCCTAAAGAAGAAACATATCACCATTTTCAGTTGTTTCCTAATAGCTCTACAGCGTAGACAATGAACAATCCAGTATCTATGACAAATTCATCGCCGGTGTTAGTCTTTCCATAGGATTTGTTGACTTATCCTTGAAACTGTTTGGAGGAAGTGGTCTCGTTCTGGTCACAAAGTCAAAGTGGATTTGTTTGCTTGCGGTGGGAATGTGATCTGACTCGATCCGACCAAAATACAAGGTGTTTGTGCTCAGCGGCTCCCTGCTTCCATGCATGCAGACATACATGTAAAGGAAATCAACAGCTGCCAGAGGCCATGAGAATGACACAGCTAACCAATGAGATGTGGAAATATTTATTCTCCCAGATCTTTCACCGCCTTTGGACATGCATTCAAGTTTGCTTTGACTTTTTTTCTGAGTAAAAACACAAACTAACAGGAAAAGGCTGCAGGCTCTCTAACATTATACTTATTTGTATCTTAGCAAACAAAGCATTGGATTGAAAACTGAACATAGAAGGCAGAAAACGTATTATATCCAGTAATAGCAGTCAGCTTGTTCTTAGATACAGAATCTGTAATGACTAAAGGTCTGGGAGTTTCCATATTTTCTGTGTAAAGTCTAACCCAGTTTTAAATGGGATCTCATTTAGAACACAAAGCAATACAATATGGCATGGTTGTGGCAAAAAGGATTATATTCACCCACTGGAGATTTGAAGGCATACCGGTTTTTAAAATCTGGTTGGCTGAAGTGACCAACTTGTTGCATATGGAGAAGATCATATACATCATTTCTATCAAATCAAACTGTTTTTGTTTTTTTTGTTTTTTTAAATTTTTTCAGTTTTGTGATGTATCTTGTATCTGTTCTTGAAAATAGAAAAAAATCTATTAAAGTATGTATGTATATATTTTTAAAAAACTCTCTTAAAGATCTTCAACCTGACAAAGTCTTTGCTTCTTGTTTGTTTTTTATTTTCTCATACTCTATACACTCTACAAATACATCATCTACATATGAACAGCATCTGGTCTGTTTAACCCATAAGGACCCAGTGATACTTTTGTGCCAGTTCTCAAATTAATTTTTCTCTGTATTAAATCTTTCTAAAGTGATTTTAAACCATTTATTATAATAGTATCATCTGCATTTTGCATTTTTCACAGTACATCATGTATTTTCCTATGTTTAGCTCTGTAATGCCTGAACCATTAAATCACTGACAGAAAATTACAGTTCTTTGAAACTGGAGCCTTTATTGATCTCTTTGAACAACCAAGAAAATGTTTTTTCAAATATCAATTTCCATGTATAATTTTCAATTTTGTATCATATTTGATACATCTGGTCTCAACGCTCACATCTTATTATTTTTGAGCAAACAAAAACATAATATAACACAAACAAGTCTAAAAAATTGGTAATTCCTTTTTAAAATTGGCAAACTCCTGCCTCCTTCCTCATTAATGACAGTCTTGTAGTGTCACTGGAAAGGCCTCTGGTGAATGAATTCCTCCCCCCTGGTGGATTATCTGTGTATTGCATGTATCTAGTTGTGTACATCAGGTTTTTCAAGAAAAAAATATCACACTGATCATCAAGAGTGCTTCAAAGCTCCTGCATCAAATATGATAAGTTTGGCGTTATAGGGTTAAGGTCCTGTATTAAATTTAGATGTTCATGAAAACTCAGTCAATTCAAATATTATTACATCAAAACAGAGAACACTGAAGAAAAAGTGACTTTTTCAGCAAAGATATCATTGACAGAACATAAAACAAACACCTCCATCCACTGTCACTGATCCAACTCCATGGGTTTGGCTGGTGAATCAGTGTTGTAGAAGATGACAGTGTTTCCACGGTAACTACGGAGCCTCTGAATGTCCAAATGGATCATACCTGATGATCATGAAAAGGTGACAAACTGTATTTTACACCAATATGCAATCTGCTCATGCTGGGCCTTTCAGTGGGTTTTTGTGAGACATGTCATGTCTTAAGAGTGCTTTGCACTATAAAAGGTGTTGTGTCATGGTCAAATTATAGGTCAGAGGTCACCCAGATGGTCCAAAATGCATATTTCATGGAATGAAGCTGTTAATGTGGGTTCTTCCAGATGTTCGGCTCAGGTTCTATCCTCATAACGCATCTATTGACCACAAACAACTTCCATTCAATAAGACACATTAAACAGAACTATTTACTCAGTGCATTCTCCATATAGACATGTCAAAAAGAACAAACGGTAATTTCACATGACTTTGACATTCACATGTACAGTATATGTCCCGTTGTGGGCGACACAGTGGTGCAGTGGATAGCACTGGTGCCTCACAGACAGAAGGTCCTGGGTTCGATTCCAACACCTTCGCCTGTAAGTAGCTGGGATAGGCTCCAAGTGACCCCCGTGACCCTAGTGAGGATAAAGCAGGTTCAGAAAATGAATGAATGAATGTCCCGTTGCAATACTTGTTGCTCCATGGCAATGGGTTGTAATGTAGTGTTAGCAATGGGTGACACAGTGGTGCAGTGGATAGCACTGGTGCCTCACAGAGAGAAGGTCCTGGGTTCGATTCCTGCACTAGTCAGTGGGGGTGGGACCTTTCTGTGTGGGGTTTGCATGTTCTCCCCCTGTCTGCGTGGGTTCTCTCCCTCTGGCTCCTCTCACCATCCAAAGACATCCATTGATAGGTTAATGGGTTAATGTAAATCACCCATAGATGTGAATGTGACAGTGATTGTTTGTCTCTGTACGTTCAGCCCTGAGATTAACTGGTGACATGTCCAGGGTGAACCCTGCCTTCGCCCGATAGGCTCCAAGCGACCTAGTGAGGATAAAGCGGGTTCAGAAAATGAATGAATGAATGAAGTGTTAGTGATTTCCGCCAAAATGTGTACTAGTGTTTCCCGCCACACTAATGGCAGTAAATTCAAATGGAATGCATGTTCCGATATTTTGTCTCTAATGTGGCCTTGAAAGGGCCAAAGGCCTTGGGGGATCCCACCAGGAAACCAGAGGGAAGAGAACTGAGGACATATTTGATAAAATGTTGGAATGGTATGAATTTTTGAAAAAAAACTAGGCATTTTAGTGACCTTTAACCTACAACCTGACCTTGACATTAGACTTTTCATAGTACAAAGTACTCTTACGATACAATATGGCACTGAGAAGATCATTAAATGGCCCATCATGAACATATTTATACATTGCACTGGACAAAAGAGTGGAAAAGCTGTGAAAGTTGCGATTTTCAGAGTTAAAGAAGTAATTTTCAGGGTAGGGAGAGGGGTTTTGGACGAAAATTTAAAAAAAAAAATTACACAGGAGTGCTCACAACATCTTGTTGCATCAGAAAATCAGGGCTAATGTAGTATTTGATATTAAGCCCCCCCCCAGTTAGAATTCTTTATCAATTGTGGATTTATTTACCTGCCTCTGTATATCAGACAGGCCTCCTCTTTGCCTGTTTTTAATTTCTTCTTAAAACCCACCTGTTCTCCTTGGCCTTTTAACACTCGTACAATGTTGACATTTTGTTTCTGTTTTTATATTTTAATTTGTTTTATTTATTTGATTTTATTTGATGCTTTTTTAATGCTTTCATTAATTTTTATTGCGCTTGTAGTCTTCTGTACAGCACTTTGGTCCACCGTCATTGTTTTAAAGTGCTTCATAAATAAAGTTGGATTGGATTAGCTCTACCTGCATCCTTGGCACCACACCCCCTGTTTGAACATGTAAAATGTTGAAAAAAATGCAAGTGTTCCTGCTGGGATTGAAACATCATACGCCGTAGTGTTACTTACTGAGCCATATGACCTCAAGTACTTCAGGGATCAAAATTATGTGTCCCAAGGCTCCACTATCTCTTTTTTTTTTTTTTTTTTTTTGGGGGGGGGGCACCATTTTGATGAGAGTCTATATGTAACTCCAAAGTAACACAAGAGTTGTGTAACGTATTACAATTCTGAGACAGTAATATTGTCAAAGTCAAGGTCAAATTTATTAACCAACGATGCCCAAAGTGCTTTACAGCCTTTAAAGGTGCCAATGCAGAAATTAAGAGCAACACTAAAAAACAAATACAACAGGCAAATAAAAACAAAACAAATAAAAACAGATAAAACAGATAAAATGTCCTGCTCAGTTTCTGTTCAACGCCAGTGCAAACAAATGACTTTTTTTAATTCAAATGTTTATTCAGAACAGTCTCATAAGATATTATACATGACATCAATAATACAAAGTACACTGTTCTCTTTTTTTTTTTTGAGAAGAAAAAAAAAGGTATCAATAATGCTCACTGAAAGGGGAAAAAAAGGTAATATAAGTAAATTAAATTAGTACGTAAAAAAAAAAAAAAAAAAAGGATAATAATAAATAATATTAACAACCCTGTACACATAGCCAACCACACTCCCAGGAAATAGGACAAAAAATAAAAAATAAAAAATAAAAAAAATATGCATAAATACATATATGTATACACACAAAGTAGCATTCACAATCATTATACCATAGTACAAAGAAAGAAAAATAATTAAAAAAATAAATAAATAAATAAAAAAAAATTATAATAATAATAATAATAAGAGCCTAACAGTGCACATGAACATTTAGTATTTGGATATTCAAGCACAAAAGGCAACCATGAACCCAAGAGCAGCACAGAAAAAGAAAAACATATAAACAAAACTAAAAAAAAAAACCTTGAGGGAAGAGAGTTAGTAAACAAATGAGTTTTTAAGGACGATTTAAATATATTAATAGACTTGGCTTTTCTGATGCCCAGTGGGAGCCACAACAGAAAAAGCCCAGTCTCCTCTTTGTAAGGTAAGTAATCTGTAATATATTACAGTTTGGAAGTAACTTGCACTACACTGGTTGTATGTATGGAACCTTACAGTGTTGTGGCTGTTGTAGTAAGAGAGAGAAAGACGAGTGTTGTGTGTCGGTGTGTGTCTCCAGTTTGCCAGACAGACTAAATGCTCCTGAAACATGACGCCTAAATTCCAGCGGGCTTACTTATCACCCGTCGGTTGAGAGACACAGCAGCAGAGTGGAGGAGAGAGAGACGGGGGTCAGAATGTGAGGTTGGATGGCTTGACCAATGAGATCAAATATCACACGGGCCAAATCCAGCTCTCCTCTCTAAGCTGTCTGGAATGAAAGGTGTGAGGTCAGGTAGACACGGCTACCGAGGCGGTGTGGCTGCACAAACATACACGAATGTTTGGGTCATTAGGTGTGTTCAGAGGCAGCAACTGGAAACAGTGGAAGTGCAACTGGAAGCTTTGGTAATGAAAAGAACAATAAAAGCAACAGATGTAAGTTTATCATGAAGGAAGTGAAAGTAATGATGGGGGTGGGATTTAATACATTTTCTTCTTCCCACTCCTTTTTGAGCAACATATATTCTATTCTATTCTATTCTATTCTATTCTATTCTATTCTATTCTATTCTATTCTATTCTATTCTATATTGAATTTATTTTGTTATTACTAGTGTACATGGCAATTTCTATATTGTCTTGATCACCTTTATTTATGTATTTGCTCTGATATTAGTTCCTTCTACACATAAAAATGTTTAGTGTTTCTTCTGCTCGAAAAACAAATAAATGAATGAATGAATGAAAGCAGCAACAACAAGGTAAATTCTTTCTTATGTTCAGTTAATGATTCATTTTGTCAAAAAAACTTGTATTTTATTCAGTTTTCTTTGTTTTGATATAATAAGTGTAGAATTTACTCTGACCTTTTATGAACATCTACATGAACAGTGAATTAAGAAAAAGAAATGTGGGAGCGAGGGGTTAGGTTCTGGCCTCTGTGACTGTCAAACAGGGGTCTGTTCGACTCTAGCAGGCTAGACAGGATATTTCACAGGAGGGCATATTGGGGTGGGGGGGGCATTCTCCTGGATGCCCCCCGGATGTTTCTAATATAGGCAATTATTTACTGTTAAAAAAAAAGCCCAAACTTGTACTTTCCCGGGTCTCAGAAGGTTAAATGTAGGAAACTACCTGATTTTCAGTGAAAAATGTGGAATGCAGAGGATAATATTATAATAAATGATGATAATTTATATGTTTTAAATAAACTAATTCATCCAAAGGTTCAATGGTGACGAAAAACTAATTTGGAAGTCACCACAAAAATTGTTTTAGATCTTTTTGGGGTTAAATTCTGTTTCATACTTTGATATCACATAGAGCAACAACATACAGTGACAAATAATATAAAACACAACTGACAGGCAATAACTGATTTATTTTGTGTTTTTGGACACAGTCTGGATGAATGAATCATTACAGACATTAACATCAGTGTTCTGATATTAATATAAGCTGTGTCTTAAAAAATAATAAAAATACAATTAATTAAATAAATAAATCCAAGTAACACATGTTGTAAATGCAACCACATAATTTATTGTTTCAACTATGAAAGGCCATCAGACAAACAACGATGACAATAGTAACAACAGTAACAATGCTGTGTGTGTATTTCTGACATTAGAAATAAGAAAAATAGTCTGTGCGGTTAAATTGGACAGATGTCAATGAATGAAGTGAACAAAGAAGCAAAAATAAAAATGGGATTAATGCCAGTTAAGAGAAAAGTTGGAATAAAATAAAAATCCTATTACAGTCGATTGAATAAAAGATTTCTATTTATCAAGGATTTAACAGACGTTTTTAGGAGATTCCACTCACTGTCCAATAAACTCAACGAGACATGGACGCAAACGTGTAACAGTCAAGACGAAGCAGTCGTTTTCTTGTTGGAGGGGATAAATTCCTGTGTGTGTGTGTGTGTGTGTGTGTGTGTGTGTGTGTGTGTGTGTGTGTGTGTGTGTGTGTTATGAGTGAGTAAATGAATGCATGAGTCCCACAGACCGGAAATCTCACATGATTTAGGACTGAGCTGCTCCACTACCCCATTCTATATCCAAACATAAATCTAACGTCTCCCCCCACAGTGACATCTAGACCCAGCCCTTCTCTACAAGCCTATTATTAACACACACACACACACACACACACACACATACACACACACTGCTTATAATTACAGCTGATCTTTACATAGACTATCTATACATTTTATTCCGGTAACGTGATTAGCTTCAAGCGCTTTATGTGCTCATACATTTTTTACATACTAGTATAGAGGAATTCTTCCAGACATGTACATTGAATGTTCTGTTGGGGGGGGGGGGGGGGTTGATATGTTTGTTGACATTTGAGATATTAGCAAAGCAGATCAGAGCATAGTTAACCCTTTATCGGGCAAGTGACTATTTTTTTGGTCACTTCTACATATGTTACACTAGTGACAGCAACAGTTCAGGTCCAGTGTGGTCTACAGGGTCTGTAAGGTCCACCTCTGCATGAACAGTGAGTGGACCTGCTTTGTTAGGTACCATGAAGTAATGGTACTAATGTAAGGAATGATGTTCAAAGGGATAATGTGGATGTGGACAGGGGTCTGGATCAGCACTTGCGTTGGTCTAATGTTCTAAAATACATGGTCCTTTCACTTTACATGTGTTTTTCTGGTATTTATATATGTATATTTATATATATATATATATATATATATATATACAGGGTGGGGAAGCAAAATTTACAATGAACATTTAGTTGTTTTTTCTCAGCAGGCACTAGGTCAATTGTTTTGAAACCAAACATATATTGATGTCATAATCATACCTAACATTATTATCCATACCTTTTCAGAAACTTTTGCCCATATGAGTAATCAGGAAAGCAAACGTCAAAGAGTGTGTGATTTGCTGAATGCACTCGTCACACCAAAGGAGATTTCAAAAATAGTTGGAGTGTCCATAAAGACTGTTTATAATGGAAAGAAGAGAATGACTATGAGCAAAACTATTTCGAGAAAGTCTGGAGGATACTATTAAAGAAGAATGGGAGAAGTTGTCACCTGAATATTTGAGGAACACTTGCGCAAGTTTCAGGAAGCGTGTGAAGGCAGTTATTGAGAAAGAAGGAGGACACATAGAATAAAAACATTTTCTATTATGTCAATTTTCTTGTGGCAAATAAATTCTCATGACTTTCAATAAACTAACTGGTCATACACTGTCTTTCAATCCCTGCCTCAAAATATTGTAAATTTTGCTTCCCCACCCTGTATATATATATATATATATATATATATATATATATATATATATATATATATATATATATATATATACACACTGTACTTATTGTTTTTTTTTTGTTTTTGTTTTTGTTTTTTTTCAAAATGAGCAAAATAATCAACAAAATGAAGAGAAAATAACAAACAGAACAAAAATGGGGGAACAATCAACAAAATGGACAGAAAGGATCAAAAATGAACAAAATAATCAAAGAAACTGAAAAAAATAACCAGCATTAGGGACCATGATAAAGACAAAATCCACAAAATGAATAGAAATGTGCAGAATAATCAACAATACAGACAATAATGAACTAAAAATGAACAAAATAACTTTGGCAAAATGAAGAAACAATCAATAATATGAATAAAAATGAACTAAATAATCAACAAACTGAAGAAATTTTAGAAAATAGGACACAAAATGGACAAAAATGAAGGAAAAGATTGACAAAAATAAACAAAATAATGAACAAAATGAACCAAAAATTACTGAATAAAGTTACCTCTAGACTCACTTGTGGTATATGGAGATCCATATCTCTACTTCCAGGACTTCAGGGATCTGCTGCTAATGTTCTGGTCCAGACACCAACAACAATCAATTGTTTTTAATCAACATTGTTAATTAATCAACATTAATACCACTTTGCCTGTCAGCATCAGAATGTGAAGGCTGATCACTGTAAACATCCTCCCACCGAGACACAATGAACTCAACATGATTATTCTTCTGTTAAAAGCACAACAAGCAAAACATCATCATCACTGCTGTAGATTGGAAACCAAGGATCTAAGAAAAACTCACATTATTGTATTATTTCATCCTTTGTTTTTCTGACAGTCGTGCTGAAAGTCATGTATGTCTGCAGTTTGTCAGTTTCTGTTGACGTTCAGACACTGTGAATTCCTCTCATTCTCAAAAAGACAGAATATTGTTGTGATATAAATACAACTGTCGGCAAAATACTCACATGGTTATGTATTGCGTAATCCTTATTTGTTATATAAAGTTCAGGTCTGCAACATCTGAGCTCAGATTTACGTCGAACCAATCCAACACAGAGAACAGGCTTTATTATCTTAAAACCATGAAGCTGAAATGGCTGTTTTCTTTTCTTTCTTTCTTTTTTTTTTTTTTTTTCCAGATACTATATTTTAATGACATTTCCTAAACAATTCACTCTATAAGAAATAACCTTTACCATATTAAATACAGGATGATGTTTAGCTGATAAAGTTCACTGACCCAGTTCTGAGTTCAACTACAGGCATTAGCCCATTAATAGGTTAGCAGGACCATTGATTTATTTCACTTTAACATGCATTTGTCTAAATTCTCATTCTAAATGTTCATAAACCTGCATCTACAGCAGCATGGGATCATATTTTCAAAGCTTTTTTTCTCTGCACACTAACATCTTTTTGCAATTCTTGCATATGTATCCCCTTAGAGAAAACTTTGTGTCTGTCTGTTTTTGTGCAGCTTCTCCTTGTGATTTCACTTGAATCTTTCTTAAGTTTTTACAGCAGCAGTCTGAGAAGTTTGTTCTGGCTACATGTGTCTATCCAGACCTTAGACATGATCACAACAGGAACAGTAAAATCCATGTGAGGGGGCAGATGATCTGGTAAATGTTACTTGTTATCATCGGGATTTTAGCAATCATTAGCCAAGTTTCCATAAAATTAAAAAAAAAAAAAAAGCTTCATTTAAAATTATTCCTGGGTTCTGATGTCAGAGGCATGTTCACTGCTTACAGAAAACTGTTGAAAGACATAAAAATGCTCCTTATTGTAGCTGTCAGCATGTCTTTTTAAATGCAGCTCCTCTGAAAGTCTGAAGTTTGCTCCTTCAGTGAACATCTGTGCTACATTGTGACATGAGTCTCCTGGATTTCCATTTAGAACACTCTGATTTATCATCACATCCAGCCTTAAAAGTCCTCAACTAAGAAATAGGCTGAATAAGAAGCAAAAAATATTATAATAATATCCCACCAAATTACAAACATATCGGTTCACATAGGACTAATATTATCACAAGACCTCTGCTACAAGTTTTAAAGGTGTGATATTCAGCTTTTTTTTAAATGGAATTATGCATTTTAAAACATTTCCCTGTGGTCTACATAAACTATAAATGCTATGCTTGGGTCTGAATTCTTCATTAATTCAATTCCACAGGTCCATCTTCAACCCTATTTCTGAGTAATGACACCAGAAAGGTGTTTTTAGTGCTGGCCCTTTAAATGTAAATGAACCACTTAAGGCTCCACCCCCTCCAGGGGACTGATTGTGCTCCTCTGTCCCGTTAAGCCATTTGTGTTCGTTAATACAACCAACAATTGAACATTTTAGGTAATCGGCTTGAAGTTTGGACATATTTTCAGTATGGACTACAACCGCTGCTGCTGATGAACAATTATGTCGTATTCGGAGAAATGTTCGTCGGAAGTACCTTATATGTGCAAATGTTGTGATGTAACTAGTTATAGATTAAACAAATTGAGCAGGAATGGAAACAGGTTGTAGAAATCCACTCAATATTTGCCAGAATTAATATAAAGATAGCTTTGCAGCTTTGATGTAATTTTACTTTTTTTTCACTCTAAAACATAGTGAAAAGTTTGGAGTTGCCATTTTTATTTTTATTTATGCTATTATTTTACCGACCCGGCCCACTTCAGATCATATTGTGCTAAATGTGGCCCCTGAACATAAATGAATTTGACAGCCCTGCTCTAAACCACACGGTAGATGATGATGATGTTGTTCATGAATTAAAGGTTCAATATGACAGAAATTATCCTGAAAACTGTCTCAAAATTGAGTTTATTTTTCTAAATTTTGGTATTTCCAAAAACATTTTCTTCTGCAAAAGTTGAAATTATTTACAAAAGGTATTCATGGAAATGCAGCCATAGAAACAAAACCTGTAAAGTGGAATGCATGTCTCTTCTGATGCTCTTCTCTTACTACACACAGGTTTCTGCTCAGCTTATATTTCTACCTGCAAACAAAAGCCTAAGATCAACTGTGCATCCGTGTTCCACTTGATATTACTTACATTACCTGCCTTACATGACCTCCAGTAAGTTTTCATGTGAGCTGCATTAAAACTATTTACAGAGTGAAACATTGATCTAATTTGAACTTAACCCAAAAAGACCCAGTGGTACCTTTGTGGCAGTTCCAAAATGTGTGATTTATCACCATTTATTGTAATATTATCCTCTTTATGTTTGGTTTTCTCAGTTTAAATTAGGTATTTCCCTATATTTGATTCACAGATCATGTAAATGTTCATTAAAGCTCAGAGTAAATTCAAAGGTTATGAGATTAGATTAAAAAAAAAAAAAAAAAAGATGAAAAATTTACTTTTTCAGCAAAAATACCATTAACCTATAAAGACCCAGCATGACTTTTGTGATACTTCTCAAGGGAATTTCTCTTCTCTATTTAACCTTTCTTCAGTGATTTATCACCATTTGTTGTAATAATATAACAAAAAATAGAATAGAAAAAACAGAAAGTCTTTATTGTCATTGTACAGGTACAATGAAATAGAAAGTACAATCTTCTTTAGGTGCCATAAAAGTATAAATAATGTATATAAAAGACTATAAAAACTGAAAATATAAAAGAAAAACCCTGATAGCATAAATATCTAAAAAAGCAGCATAAAAAAGTATCACTGGAAGAATAAAAGACACATAAAACATCGTCATATACCCCTAGACAACATCTGTATTTAGCATTTTTCTGTGAAAATCTTATATTTTCTTATAATTAATTTACTGATCATACAGATATTCATGAATACTCAGATTAAAGTTCAGGTTATTATATTAGGAACAGAGAAAACTGAAGAAAAACTGACTTTTTTTTTTTTTTTTTTTTTTTTTTTAGCAAAGATATCATTAACTGAACATAAACTAGGTGTGTCCATCCACTGTCATTGATCCAACTCCATGGGTTTTACTGGTGAATCAATGTTGTAGAAGATGACGTTGTTTCCATGGTAACTACGGAGCCTCTTGAACGTCCAAATGGGTCATATCTGATGACCATGAAAAGATGACAAACTGTATTTTACACCAGTTATTTACATATATTGATAGGATTAATGGATCAACAGGTATTTAGGGTCAAAACACGGCATTTGAAATCTCTCCGACGGGACATTTTAGAGCTGTGTTTTTCAACCTTGGGGTTGAGACCCCACGTGGGGTTGCCTGGAATTCAAATGGGGATGCCTGAAATTTCTAGTAATTGATAAAAAATTTAAAAAATTAAAACTCACTTATAAAAATTTACATTATATAAGCCTAAATGTCGTCTAAAATTAACATTTATTTGCAACATATTATAGCAAACTATTACATGATCAAAAACACATTAATTTTAGCAAAAAAAAAAAAAAAGTCTCCGTTTTGAATGTCTGGGGTCACCAGAAATTTGTGATGTTAAAATAGGTTCACGAGCCAAAAAAAAGGTTAGGAACTACTGTTTTAGAGACAATCTGACAGATTAGTGTTGCTAAATATTTTTACTTTTTTTTTCTTTTTTGCTTTAGTTGGACCATAAGGGATTATCCAAAACAAGGAGCCACTTCATACTGAAATAAATGTTGGAATGGAAGTCAATTAAAGTTCGCTCTCTGACAGACATTACTGTGTTTGGACCCTTAAACAGTTGAAATCAGTAGATGCTTTTGGTCGATGGAGAGTGATTGGGTCTTTATGGGTTAAATACATTTCGGTGGTAAATGGGAATAACCTTTGGATGCGCAGACATGCTGACATTTTACTTGTAATGTAATGAAAATGAAAATCAGTGGTATCACACTTCCCTGCTCATTAAATTGACAAGCGAATGTTGTTTTTTTTCTTTTTTAGTGCAACTAGTTATGTCACATGAGCCAGTGGATTCTCCCGTCTCAACTCCCTGAACATCATTGTCATGTTTATTTTTTTTTGTCACCGTTGACATTTGAAGACAGTGCTGCAGTCTGTCTACATATTTCCTGTCTCTTCGGTGTCTGGCTGTGATCTGTCCACCTTTTATCACCATGTTACATTTACTCCATCTCTTATGTAACTCATATGTTTCTTTGTTCCACTCCCTAAACAGCCCAAAAATCCAAACGTCTACTATACGACAGACTGAAAATATCCAGGTCAGTCCACACGTCACATATACACAGTCTGGAAGTTTTCTGAATCAAAGAGAAAAAAAAAAGTTTTAATTTTATTGCTGAAAATCAAGTTAGTTCGGCATGTTTGCAGCGTGCACTCATATTTCTCTGCAATGCAACCAAGTTGGTCGAACAGACAATAACTTCCTTGTGATCAATAACCTTGTTAAGATGTGGCTATTTTAAAGCACCGGAATGAGAGCTATGTAGCATGATGTCATGTGTTTGGAGGATAAAAGGTAAGATTAAGGGGGGTGGAGAATCGGGTTTGCTCATTTGCTTTAGTTAGATACAGCTTTTCAAGGTCAGTATGACTCTATAAACTCTGAACGTCTGGGAAAAAAGCCTGAACCCTGTATAGGTTTTTATAAAATTGCTGAACTGTTGATGTCTGTTTGTATGACTGTACGACCATGATTATATTGTTGTGTATAATTCAATTCGAAGTAGCCATTGACACAGTGCTGTGGCACGAAATATTGGTTTGTCTGTTACCACAGAGCCAATCAGTGCCCTCGTTATATCATGTCTAGACTGGTAATGTACATCCCGAAAAGTACCAAGGCAATCATATAGCGAATAGGTCGACATAAGACATATCGAATATTTTGCTCACTCGGTAACATATTGGACTGCATTGTGGAAGACCCGGGTTCAAAAAAAAAAAAAAAAAAAGAGTTCATGTAACAGTATCCCTGATTGGCTCCAGTACAAATGCAAACATTTGATTGGTCTGTGGCAATAGACAAACCAATATTTTGTGCCACAGTACTGTAGCAGTAGCCATTGCCAATTCAGTTACTGCATTATGTATTAGTTGTGGTTGAATGCTAAATTAGGAAAAATGTATTGTTTGATTCATGCATTAAGTTAGTGATAAAGGTGAAAAAGCACTTGAGGGGTAGGATTAAATAAGTTTATACTTCTTCCTATTCTTTTTTCGACCATGCACATTCAAACACATACTTGAAGATTTTGTACATTTAAATGTTTTTTTGTTTTTATCTTATTTTGCTTTGTTTTGTTTTATTTTGTTTCTCTATATGTTTGAAATAAATAAATAGGTCACTCATAGAAACACTCTGAAATTAAAATTTTCAACCTTAGTGTGCTATTGGCGAACATAACAAGACTTTTTGGTTCTGATGTAGAAAATCAAGGTCAATGAAGTCACCATATTTGGTTCCTTACAGGTAACTGGAAACAACAACAAACAAATAAATAAATAAATCAAAGAAGAATATATAATAAGAATATATAAGAATGCATAAGAATATATTTTCTTCGCGTTTCCATTGATGTTTAAATTTGGAGAAATCTGTTAAATTATTGATTATTAGAATTAAATTAATTTGGTTAAGTATTGATACTGATATATTTTGTTTGTTAAGTGAACATTAAATATATCATGTCATTGCTGTTGGGTGGAAACCTCATTCCTCAACCTCAAGTGCATTTTTGGGGTTTTTTTTGGTCCAAAAGCGATTATTGACATCACCTTACATATTTTGCCTTTAAAGAACCAAATCTAAAAGTGCAGATCATCTCATTTCAGAACAATATTTTGCCAGATATTGGTGCATTAATGTTATTTTAATCACTCTATAAGAAAGTCAAGTAATTAACCCATAAAGACCCAGAGTGACTTTTGTGGTACATCCCAAATTAATTTTTCCTCTATTTATCCTCTCTTAAGTGATTTATCGCATTTATTGGAATAAATTGTATTTTTTGAAGTTTTCAGTGAAAATCAAATATTTTCTTATATTTAATTTATTGATTGTGTAGATGTTCATAAAAGCTCAGATTAAAGTTGAGGGTCATTACATCCCAAACAGAGAAAACTGAAGGAAAAGTGACTTTTTCAGTCAAATCTCTCATTAAGTGAACATAAATCAAGTGTCTCCATCCACTGTCATTGATCCAACTCCATGGGTTTTACTGGTGAATCAATGTTTTAGAAGATGACGGTGTTTCTATGGTAACTACGGAGCCTCTGAACATCCAAATGGGTCATATCTGATGACTATGAAAAGATGACAAACTGTATTTTACACCAGTTATTTACATGTATTGGTAGAATTAGCGGATCAACAGGTATTTAACCGTTTCAGCAGTAGATGGTTTTGGTCGACAGTGGATGTTTAGGTCTTTATGGGATAAACAAAACAAAAATCAGTAACATTAGTTTGTCAAAAATGCTAAAAGCACCTTAACATGCACTCAACTTCAGTACTCGAGTAAATGTTCTGTGTCACCTTAAGCCATCTTAAGTTTGTTTAGCTGAGGTTTTCATAAAACATCTGGCCGTTAGACGTAAATAGTGCAGATGAAACCTCTTTCTGTTACACAACAAAGGTGCATGTATTAAAGGAATTCCACCGCTGACAGTGACCTATGCAATCTGAGCTTAACAGACTTTGAGGAGTGTCTTATCATAGTATTAAAAGTGTCTTTGTTTAAAAGAACAGCCCAGTAAATCTGTCCTGCATTTGTCATCCAAAATGGTCCCGGACCTGTTTTGACTGACATTATGTTTGCCCCAGCAGCTTTTAAATGTAACCTTTCCCACATGCCAGAGTTAAAGTTTAGTAGGCCAAGCCTTCTAATGTGCCTGTATGGGCAGGAATGAACTAGCTAGCACGTTGCCTGTCTTTGGTGGTGAGAGAATGCTCCACGGGAAGCGATAGCACATTCCTTTTAGTTTCCCACACAGACGGAACAAGCATAGAGCGAGAGAAATGAATGCTATCTTATCAGACTGTGCACACGAGGAGATGCATATGTTACACCATGTATGTCTGCATTGTCTCCTTTGTTTTTATCTACTGGCAGTTTGGGTCAGCAGGTTAATGCTGTGCTGTTGCTGCAAAAGTTTGGAATCTGCTCCATTTGGTCATATCCTGAGAGCTTTTACAGAAGGAACCGCATTCTTCTTGACATAACATGCTTAACGTGCTATGTCAATCTCTTTGACATACAGTGTAAGAGCCGCAGACACTCATCTGGTCTGGGAACAAGGCCTGAGATTTGTGATGTGTGATTACAGCAAAGTGGCTTCTGACAAACAATCTGCTGTTATTTTGGATAAAACTATCTAAAATTAATTTGATTCAGATTGCACTTAATGTGGAAATATGCTTTTTCAGATAAATGCAGTGAAACAAACCTAATACTGGGTGTTAATAAGTGAGTTCCCCCCTGTTGTGGTTTAATTAATAAAGACCCAGTGCTAGTTTTGTGGCAATTCACATTAACATTTTCACTGTAAATCATGTATTTTCCTATATTTAATTCCCTGTACTTAATTTAAATGCTCATGAAAACTCATGGGTTATTAGCTCAAACAGAGAAAAATAAAGAAAAAGTTACTCTTTCAGCAAAATCTATCATTAACTGAACATAAACCAAGCGTGTTCATCCACTGTCATTGATCCAACTCCATGGGTTTTACTGGTGAATCAGTGTTGTAGAAGATGACGGTGTTTCCACGTTCACTACAGAGCCTCTGAACATCCAAATGGGACATATCTGATTACCATAAAAAGGCATTTTCCACCAATTATTTACATGCACTGATAGGATTAGTGGATCAACAGGTATTAAACAGTTTAAATCAGTACATGGTTTTGCTCGACGGTGGCCATTTGGCTCTTTATGGGTTAAAGTTATCCTTCATACAAACCTGATTTGACATGCAACAGCACAAATCAATAGCATTTTTACAATCTGACGTCACTTCTTTCTGTTTGATGACTTGTTCTGCTTGAACAAGTTTGCTAAAAGAACACAAAAGACAATGTGTGCACACTATCAGTGGAGTTTTTGCACAATTCATTTACTGGGAATTCAGCTGTTCTGTTGCGTTCAGCTGCTGGTGTATGACTTCTCTGGTACTGTTTGTTATACCTTCCTGTAGCTGGAGGCTCCTGGCCAGCTGCTGTTGTTGCTTCCTGGTTGTGTAATCAGTAACAGCCAGTGGGCTTTCCCCTGTACAGCTATACCACGCTGCACGGGCCAAATACGGGTCAGGATGCAAATGTTATGCAAATCATGCAAAAATATGGAAATTGATTAAACAAAGCAGGGCTTGGGGGCCAAGGTTATGCAATTTACTTAATATCTCTAACAATAAAGTCTAAGGTAAACACAAGACACACGTATTGACTCTATGGAATCAGATAAATGGAATATGGGTAGAGACCGTTTGCCACAAGTGGATATTTGCTCCCTGATTTGACTTGTGGATCATAACTTGAAGATGATGATGATGATGATGATGATGACGATGATGATTCACCTAAACATGTAGAAAGCTGCAGGAAGAATAATGAGGCAGTGGAGGGTTAGTGTACTGTCCATTGTTGTGTGACAGGTCTGTGGGGTGCAGTGAGTTATGTCCAGACGACAGCAGCTGGTTGATACACTACAAGAAATGATAATGAAGATCTCCACCAGACACATACAGCACATATGAAAATAAAGCTTACAGTATATATACAATGAACTGATATGACAGAGCGTGATTAATTACTTAATGTGTATAGACCTAATGAGTAACGGGACACCATCATCACCGTTGGAGGCCGTCAATAACCACTGTTATTCTGATCCGTTTCAAAAATGTGTGATTTATTGATTTTTTTTTTTCTGGAAAGTGACGCGACGAATTAATGAAGTGATTGTTAAGTTAAAAGGGGATCTGAGATGTATTCTGATGATCGTATCTAATTATCATGGTTCCGGGACCAAAAAGGGATAAGTGTATCTTAGTTCTGACCATAATTAATTTTTGGTCAACTGTGAAATTAGGGGAGAGATGGAAAAAGTGGATGTGCAGCCTCTCAAAGGTTCAAAGGTCACTGACAGTGGGAGAAGCTTTATGGCCAAAAATACTGCATCGCAGGTACATCTTGTAGGACTTCTGATTCCTGTCAATTGGAAATACTGTCATGTTGAAATATGTTCATGTCAGTGGTCAGTAATTACCATGAAATAAATCAAATTAATAATTAGGATTTAAAATCAATCTCAGGTCCCAATACTTTTGTGCATTTCCACAGTGTGTTAGCTAGCATGCAGTTTGACAAGCACACAGGTTTAAACACATTTAGTTTTAATCCATCCATCCATCGGCAGATTTTTTGCTTAATTCAAGATTTTTTTTGCTTCATTCAAGCAAAAAAACCTGCTAATAAAGCGACTGAAAATTATCTTGGTAAGATTTCTTGAATTAAGATTTTCAAGAACTATTGTCTAAGAATAAGTGCCTAGATCTTACTGAAAAGTTACTCATTAGGTGATTTTGTCTTATTTTAAGTGTGATGAGATATTTTGACTAGAAAAGAGAAAAACACACTTGGTAAGATTTAGATTTTTTCCAGTGTACCCAGAGCTTGTGACTATAAGTGGTTCAGGAACACATATTGACCAGTAAATTGAGATCTTTACCTTTGGGTTCACCTTCCTCTTTATCACAACAGACCAGTCCAGCCTCCATCCACCTGTTGATCTCCAGCTCCTTCCTTCCAAAGCACTAAATCTCCTCCACTTTGGACCCATGGCCTCGGAAATAAAACTGAAGCTCTAATAAACAGTTGTCCATGCCAAAAGAAAGGTCAGATTCATACTAAAAATAATTATTTGTCCCAATTTAACTACTTCTGTCGCTCCCACATTGTGAGTTATGATGAAAAAGTGCTTTTGTATTTTATTACAATTATTATTGCAAGCATATTTAGCTATGTGACCTCATGAGTGTCCTCCAAAGTTGACACTACCTTGGTGAATATTGCATGGATATTTTTTGTTGTTTATTTGTATAATGCATGTTGACAGAATCACAATAGCAATAATTTTACCCATATGTGGCCGCTGTGTCGTTTTTCCTCTCTCTCTCTACAAACTGGCCACAAATTGCTCCGTGTGTAAGTTCAGACATTTTCTCAGTCGACATCAAGGCATGCCCACACACACATACACACACTCCACCCTTCCTAACCCACGGCAACACAGAGAAGGCATGTGGCTGCTTTGTAATTTGCCACTTTTGGTTTTTCCCCCTCCCTATTCCCAGTAAGTGCCTGAGGTGACACATGAGTAAATATTTGGAGAGATTGTGATGAGTAGGAACTGGAAGAGTTATAAGTCAATCAGACCGTGGTGCACTGGCCACAACCAAATACTGTTGTTTGTATCTGCCAGTGATTTTTTTTTTTTTTTTCTATGCATCACTGAAGAGTCCAACCTCAGTCAGTAGAATTGCACTGATCACATGGAGTTGTCTGAGGTAAGGCTGCTGAGGAGGTATTTAATGTCTTTTTTTTTTAATGCTGACTCCCCTGCTTTTAACATCTCACTGACTTTATGATTCTGGATTTTCATGCACTGACTCCTTGAGGAAATTTAAAGTTTTTTTTTTTTTTTTAACTATTGTGTTATTACTATTGTTGTTTTTAAGTTTGTGATACTGCTGGAACCTGTAAATTTTCCTATGGGATGAATAAAGTATCTATCTATCTATCTATCTATCTATGTTCTAGGTTTTGTCTATTTCAATTTTTGTGCTATTTTGTTGCAACATCATGCACTGCTGAATCACCATCAGTCAATAAAACTAAATAAAAGGGCTGATTAGGTACTTTTGATGCAAAGATAGTGTTAAAAGTTAGGGAAAAGACAACCACTTTGTCATGATTTGTGAAAAAACAAGACAAGTCTTTAATTAAAAGCTATTTTCACAACAGTTTTACACAAAAGTAAAAAAAAAAAAAAAAAAAAAAAAAAAAAAAAACACATGCGCAAGGAATGACTTTTGGCTTCCTGTTTCACAGTCGCAGAAAAAATTATTAGACCATCAAAAGTCATCAAAAACAATGGTTATGCAATCAAGAACTAACTCCTGTGTGTATCATGTGACTAAAACAGACAGAAAAGAAAACATGGAATGCCTTAAAGCACTGTTTTTGTCAGTACAATGCCATAGATATTGATGTAAGAACTTAAATGATTTTGGTTATTATCAAGAAACCATGGAAAATGGATAAGCTCTGAAATTAAACTCTTATGAGCTATTTTTGTTGTTATCATTATATTTATCCAAACAAATGTACCTTTAGTTGTACCAGGCATTAAAATGAACAAGAAACTGAAGAAAACACGGGTGGTCTAATAATTTTTTCCATGACTGTACTATTAACCTCAGCACATCCAAGGCCGGTTCCAGGGTTCCATACCAAGATTTTCTATAGACTAAAGTGAGTCACATTCCAGACGGCGGAGGTTTCTTACATTTCATTCGGTGACTGAGATGCTAAACCGGCACATTTTTGGTTTCTAACCCAGTTTGAGTCAAGTTCAGGTGGAGAAAAAAAAACCAAACAGAATAATTATAGTTTTCTTTCCTTTCCTGTGTTTTCAACCCTTTTAATCCAGATGAAAATTAGTCAAATGAACTGTCCCATTTTAAAAATCAATCAATCAATCAATCAATCAATCAAATAGCTGTTGCATTATTTAGCTTCCTGATGTTTCCTTGCATTGCAATGAATGACCCTGTATTTTCCACTGTCTGGGATGAAACCAGTGTTTTCTCACATGATATTAATGCAGTTTCTGTGCATCTTGTCCCTATTAATGAACTACAAAATGTCGAGTCATTTCATCTTCCTTCGAAGAGTACATTTAAACATACCTTTACACTTTATTAGTTCTGCACAAATGTCAGAGGTAAGACCAGTAGAACAGATTAAAATAATAAAAACCACTGAAAAGAAAACAAATACTGTCAATTAAAACAAAATATTATTTAATAAAGATATGTTAAAAAAAAGTTTAGATTTTCTTATAATTAAGTTACTGATAATGTAGATGTTCATAAAAGCTCAAATTAAAGTTGAAGATTATTATATCAGAAACACAGAAAACTGACTTTTTCAGCAAAGATATCAATAACTCAACTTGAAAACAAGTGTCTCCATCTACTGTCACTGATCCAACCCCGTGGGTTTTACTGGTGAATCAGCATTGTAGAAGATGACGGTGTTTCCATGTTCACTACAGAGCCTCTGAACGTCCAAATGGGTTTTATCTGATTCCCATGAAAATATGATAAACTGCATTTTACATCAGTTATTTACATATATTGATGGGATTAGTGGATCAACAGGTATTAAACATGATAGATCAGTAGATGTTTTTGGTCGATGGTGGGTGTTTGGGTCTTTATGGGTTAAGAGAGTAACAAAGATATAGGACTGAAATCAGAGTCTGCAAAAACAAAAATAGATGAGGAGATGACATGGAAGGAAGACTGTTCCACAAAGCTCAGAAAAAAGCAAAAATTATTAGATAGTGTTTGTCAAATTTAGACCCTGCTGGTGTTTACATCCATCAGACATGGACTGTTTTCAAGGTGTGCTACCAAAAATATGTTAATAAGACTGTATTGGCACAGAGATATGAAGGATTTAACAGAGAACCTCAAACACAGTGGAGGGCAGAGCTGACACGTGAAGCAACATGAGGAGACAATATCCAAAAATGACTGTTGACATTCCAGTCATATTAGTGCAGGGAGGATATGTTCATGCTAGAAAATTAGAACTCTGTTTATTTAGAGATAGATGTACAAGCATGAAGTTATATTGCTATAATGACACACCAACCGACCTTTCAATTATGCTCATTTAGAAATGAAAGAAGTTCTACAAGGTGGTACACCAGAGGGAAAACACAAGCAGAAAGTCTTTTTTTTTCCCCCCTTCATTACCCTAACATACTGCTACTGTATGTGCATAGAGAGGTCATGAGGGCTGCTGGATGGGCCAGGACATATCTGATATTAAATTAGTGATCCATGTTATAATATTCTCACATTTTTTGCAAACGTGAAGGGAGCAATCTGTTTTTGCAGATGAAAGAGTGGATAAAAGACAGGTTCATCTACTAAATATCTTTATCATTCCCTTTGTATTAATCTACAGCACAGCAATTAATATTGCAAAAAAACCCATTTAGGATGAGAAAAAAAAAAGAAGTAAAAAACACTGTAATCAATCGCAGCTATATTTTAGTGTTAACAGCCAAATACAAGGACATACACTAAATACATAAAGACCCAGTGGTACTTTTGTGGCAGTTCCCAAATGGATTTTTCTCTCTGGTTATCTTTTCTTAAGGGATTTATCACCATTTTTTGTAATATGATACTATTTATTTTAATTTTTTTTCAGTGTAAATCATGCATTTTCCTATATTTAATTCACTGATCATGTAGATGTTCATAAAGGGTTATATCAAATCATAAAAAAAAAAAAAAAAAGAAAAAGAAAAAAGTGACTTTTTCAGTAAAAATATCTTTGACTAAACATCAAAACAGTGTTTTCATCCACTGTCATTGATCCAACTCCATGGATTTTGCTAATGAATCAGTGTTGTAGAAGATGACGGTGTTTCCATGGTAACTACAGAACCTCTGAACGTCCAAATGGGTCATATCTGATGACCATGAAAAGACGACAAACTGTATTTTACACCAATTATTTACTTGTATTGATAGGATTAGTGGATCAACAGGTATTAAGTAGTTTAGATCAGTAGACGGTTTAGGTCGGTGTGTGTTTGGGTCTTTATGAGTTTAGGATGACAAATTTACATAGATATAGGGTCTGGTTCAAAATATGCCTACATGTTTAGTCTGCAGGATCAACAGAGGTATGATGGATGTAGAAAATCTGACAGACTGCAATTAGTTTTTCCCTCCCATTATAAACTGTATTCATTATATGTACTGTAGGTTCATTCTTCTGTCAGTGCCTTTGACCAAGAAATGCGAATGAAGATCTGGGTTCAGTAGATGCTAAGTGCTAATGCTAATCACTAAAGTTAAAGCTAGCTGATGTGTGTACATACCCTCTACTCTGATAATAAAGTAAGTTAACCTTTAGAAATTCCATAAGTTCCTTTCATTGTGGTTTAAGAAGATGTGAGAGGCCTGCCTCTACTTCTTACCTGGCGTTTCAGGCATGTAGAGAAGTTAAATATGACTGACGGCTGTAATTACCAAAAGCTGTGGAGATTCTGACCTGAACTCCATTCATCTGCTTTACTCTGTGTCTTAAGTATTTTCCATAAAGGCATGAAATAACATCAAGTAATCACCCTGGTTTTCTTCAATTTTTTGTTCATTTTAATGCCTGGTACAACTAAAGGTACATTTGTTTGGACAAATACAATGATAACAACAAAAATAGCTCATAAGAGTTTAATTTCAGAGCTGATATCTAGCCATTTTCCATGTTTTCTTGATAATAACCAAAATCACTTCAGTTCTTACATCAATAGCTATGGCATTGTACTGACAAAAACAGTGCTTTTATTCATTCCATGTTTTCTTTTCTGTCTGTTTTAGTCACATGCTACACACAGGAGTTAGTACTTGATTGCAAAACCATTGTTTTTGATGACTTTTGATGGTCTCATAATTTTTTCCGCAACTGTATAGGTAGTGTTTTGATTAGCTACAAAAGATATCAACATCTATGCTATAATGATGTAGCGTAATAATGTTTTTACAGACCTTCATCTTAATGTATGTGACACTTTTAACCCTGTAAAGCCTGAACCATTAAATCATTGACAGATAATTCCAGTTCTTTGAAACTGGAGCCTTTATTGGTCCTTCTGAACAACTCAATTTTATTATTTGTTTTAATATCAATTTCCATGTATAAGTGTCAATTTTGTATCATATTTGATACACTGGGTCTCAATGCTCAAATATTATTATTTTTGTACAAACAAACAAAAATATAATATAGCACAAACATGTCTAACAAACTGGTAATTCCTTTTCAAAATTGTTAAAGTTCTGCCTCCTTCTTCATTAATGAACATCTAGTAGTGCCATGGAAAGGCCTCTCGTGAATGAATGCCTCCCCCCTGGTGGATTATCTGTGTATTGCATGTGTCTAATTGTATACATCAGGTTTTTCAAAAAAAAAAAAAAAAAAAAAAAAAAAAAAAAAAAAATATATATATATATATATATATATATATATATATATATATATATATATATATATATATATATATATATATATCACACTGATCATGTAGAGGGCTTCAAAACCCATGTATCAAATATGATACGATTGGCTCTATAGGGTTAATTATATAGCGTGAGATAAAATACATCAACATCAGGGTCACATTTTGACTCACAGAGAAATAATGTGATCAGATCAGTTGTGTGAGTTTCTGTGGAGCCGATCTTTTCTGATTATTAAATGTTAAACCACAAAGTGATGTTTAAATAAATATAATTGCAACCCGTGCAACCACAAGTGTCTAACTGATAGAATTTTATCTTGATCTTGTCTGCTAGGTATATGAAAAATAAAAAGAAGAAATCATTATGATACTTCCACCTGTTTCCAGGACACAAAACAAAGTAAAATAATTAATGTGTGAAAATGTCAATCATATTTTAGTGAAATATATAAACAGCCTGTGAATCTGTGGGACTTGAAAGCACATGATTGGGAAGCACGAGTCCAAACTAGTAGCAGTCGTGCCCTAACATCGTGCATCAACTGTTTTGTCTACCACGACTGACCGACTTGTTTTGCTCATCTGCCCACTGACTCTGTTGGAGGCAAGTATGGCCGGCTGTTATGTAGGAGGGTGTGCCACCCAAGAAGGCCACGATACTGAGAAACAACACGCTCACACACTGTGTACAACGTGGTATGTGTGTCACTCATCCATCTGATAAGGGCTCGTCCACATGAACTGGGAGGAGCACATACCACATCTGGAGGGGCTGGGACTCATGGGAAACTGAGAGAAAAAAAATGATATAAGTAAGAATCAAAATCAGTGCATTATACTGTGTGTCACGTAACTGCACTGTATACAAAATGATTTGTTTGAGTTCAAGTTGTGAGACTAAAGAGTTAATAGTCAATAAAGTGGTGTTATGCTGTTACACAGGGTTCCAAAACCGCTGAATTGACAGTCAGAGTCATAAAAGTGCCACTTTGAGACATAGTTGCGATGAGGAAATATGCAATCAAACGAAGCGGCATAACTGTAAAAACAACACTGTCAGACATTGCATTGTAATAAAAATGTGTGATCTGACGGATAAAAGAAAGATGAGCAGAGCCATCACATGGGAGGCAGACAACAGCGAAGCTAAGAATGTTTATGAACCATTGGTTTTTGCATTAAACCATAAACGAAAGCTTCACTGGAATATGACTGTGCCTTTCCGATCCAAACAACTCAAAGTAAAACAAAGTCATAAAGAGGTTTAAGGATTCACAGGCTTAGTCATGGATTAAAAAAGGCCATGTAGATGCAGAACCAGTGCAGAAAAAGATGGTGTCGATCCACAGATGTTTATGTCAGATAGATAGATAGATAGATAGATAGATAGATAGATAGATAGATAGATAGATAGATCAACATGATATCATGAATTGCGTAAATATATATGACATACATGCCACTTTTAATTGGCGTGTTATCTGCACGCATTATAAGTGTAACACGATGGTTCATTGGTGGTTAATAGTTCATTCTTTATAAAATGAGACAGCAGGCTGGAGATGGATTTCTTCTTAGAGCAGTGCTTTATCTTTCACGTACTGTAACCGCTACTACAACACTTCCTGAAACATCATCTCACATGACCGAACCAGCCAATCAGGAGCTCACAGTACTTAGACCGGTAAATGTAAGTGATTTAGAAAGACACATTCAACAGGTGATTTTAGCTGCTTATATACAGCAAATGAAAATAATTAAATGTGTATATATGTAAATAATAATTCTGCAAACATAAATGTAAATAGTTATTTGGGTGAACACTGTCAATATATATTTTTAACAAATACATGAATTAACTTATTCCCTGTAATTTATTCCATTGTTAGACCTTACATTCCTTCAACATAAATTATTTTAACTTCTGAGCCTTACATAAGCTTTCTGCGTGTTTGTTCACGCTGCGTCAAATGCCATGTGATTAGCAGTTAGGTTTAGGGTTAGGGTTGGCGTTAAGGTTATGGGTTTGGATTAAGCTATGGTGCACTGACCTAAAGATCTGAATAGCTGTCGAGAGAGAAGTGGGGATGGTGGAGTGGAAAAGGACTGGGACTTTCCCACCTGGGACCCAGGTTTGATCCCGAGGAGGAGGACCCCCCCTGATTTTTATGGAAATATAAAGGGAGTGGGAAATGTAGGAGTTGTATACATTAAATAAAATGAATAAATTGTTGTGTAAATAATAAAATTCATAGGCAGCCCTAGAGGAGGAAGATATCTTTAAGGGCATAACTGCTGGAGTAAAAAATAAGTACTTAAAAACATAAGACAAACAAACCATGCTAAAATGAGTAAAACATTAAGTGCTGGGGTAATTAAAAGAATTAAGGGGCTTAAAATTCAAAACAAACAAAGCATGTTAAAATAGAATAAAATAATTTAAAAAAATAGGTTAAAAAGTAAAAAAAAAGAACCACAATAACCATTCAAAACAAGGGTTAGGGTTAGGGTTAGTGGTTACGGATATGTAAACCTGAGATCTTACCGTAAATTGACGCTCGATCAAATGGCGTTGAATAACATGCAAAAGGATGAAAATACATACATAGAGCACACCAAATACCAGAAGACCTGACATGACGTACAACACGATTTCATGAGATCAGTCTGGATAAGAGAATATACAGTTGTAAGCTTAAAAAAGTACCATAGATGCACTATATAGTACATAAAAGTACTACATGTGCAGAACTGTAAGTAGGAGACAAGAGATATTAAATGTGCATAAACTATAAAGTTGTATAAAACAAAATGAGGGAAAAAAAAACTTTTGTATTCCATAATTTCCATTAAAAATATTTATAATTATTCAGAGGATTCATTTCCCACACACAGTAAAAGATGTTAATGATATGAGGTACCACCTGTGACCTCTGTTTCAGGTTTAGCATAAGCCACATTCCCATCCCTGTCAGACCTGACTGGACGGTTGTTGTGGTGTTTAAGGACCAGGGGACCCAGGTGTAGAGACAAATCTGCAGCAAACAGCCGGCACACTCCAACCCTCTGCTGAAATGTCCTTCTATAGCTTCAATGTCATCAAGTGATAATTGAGTATGGAAAACATAGTCGTAGGCCTCCACAATGAGCAGATGCTGCCTCAGACACTGATTAACAGAGTCAATTTACAGGCTGGGGAGTGTTGGTAGCATGACCAATTGAGAGTCATGCTGAGAGAGTGTGCAGGTTTATAAATGGAGCTCTGTCAGGAACTGAAACAAAGACAGTGGACAGTGTGAGGCCTTCAGCGCTGGAAACTTGCAAACAGACAGACAGACAATCTATGGACGGAGGACCCAATAGAGCGTCAACGGAGCTGTCCTCTGGGTAGTGGTGAGACAGGCGGCGGTTTATGAGTGACGGCGGCAGACAGAGCGTCCAGCTGGTCAGTGAGACAGCCGCTCGGACGGACGGACGGACAGACAGGCAGCAAAGGGCCGTGATTGACAAGAGGTCTTGTGGCTCGCGCCTCGGCACGCCACTCATCCGCCACTTCCTGGGCCCTTTGTGTTTCAAACACATACACACACATACACACACACACCATCTGCTGTGGTAATTCACAGGCTGCATGCCGGAGCAGCACACAGCCTCCTCTCTCGCTTTGCTTTCTCCTATTCATCCCTCCTTCGCTCGCTCGCTGTCTTTTATTTGGAAGGAGAAAGCCAGGCTATTCAGAACTTTTGTTTGTACTGGCCCCCCACACACATACACAGACACACAAACCTTACTTTCAAGAGCAATCATTCCACTCCACTCATCAGAGGACGGCAGCCTGGTTTTGTGGAGTCTTACAATTTATTTAACCTCTCATATTTTTCATGAACTGTAGAGGAGGTCGTCGCTTCTTTGGGCAACAGCTCCTGTGAACAGCTGACTGTGTTTCCAGTCAGACAGTTCTCAGGAGTTGAGCTGGAACTGCTGAAACTTTCTGTCATTTTATGTTTAACCCATAACGACCCAGTGTTACTTTTGCAGCAGTTCCCAAATGAATTTTTCCCTCTATTTAACCATTCTTAAGTGATTCATCGCCATTTATTATAATATTATCCTCTGTATTTTGCATTTCTTCAAAAAAAAAATCAGGTATTTTCCCAAATTTAATTTACTGTTCTTGAGGATGTTCATAAAAGCTCAGATTAAAGTTAATTATCATAATCTCAGAAACAGAGAAAAATCAAGAAAAAGAAACGTTTTCAACTGATATATCATTAATTAAACATAAAACAAGTGTCTCCATCCACTGTCATTGATCCAACTCCATGGGTTTTACTGGTGAATCAATGTTGTAGAAGATGACAGCGTTTCCACGGTAACTACAGAGCCTCTGAACGTCTAAATGGGTCTTATCTGATGACCATGAAAAGATGACAAACTGCACTTTACATCAATTACTTACATGTATTGATAGGATTAATGGATCAGCAGGTATTAAACATAGTATACTGGTAGATGGTTTTGGTCACCAGTGGCTGTTTGGGTCTTTATGGATTAAAATTAAACATCCATCCTGTTCATTACCTGCAAATACACCACATGTATTCAGCCACATTTTTCTGCTAAGACTATAATCTGGTGGATACTTCTGAATTACCAAGTGACTATTTTTGGTCATTTCCACATATGATACAAGACAGTGATAGTAATAGTTACAGTGAGGACAGTGAGGCAACAATCTCAGGTCTAATGTGGTCTACAGGGATGCACTCGTCTACCTGTTTGAGCTGCATATATGCCCATTGAAAATGAACACATTTTAGTCCAATGCAAATGTATTGAAGAACCATATATGTGTGCTACTGAGCATTAGCACGTTTCATGGAGTGGAAGAAATGATGGCTAGTTGAATATAAGTATTGGAATGATGCAAAAAGTCAGGTGGGATGGATCGCGTACAAACCAATAGGGTGTCGGAATAGTATATGTTTATACTAGTACTTCATCAAATTCACTCTATCTGGATGGCACAATTTATCCAGATAGTTTTTAAAATGTAAGGAGTAGAAAGTACAGATAATTGCATGAAAATGTAAGGAGTAGAAGTAAAAAGTCAGCTGAAAAATAAGTACTCCAGTAAAGTATAAGTAACCAGGTATGGAAGCTGGTGCACACCTAAAAAGTCTTCAGTCTCACATATCTTTTGGACATGTGTAAAAATGCAAATGTTTTGGAACCATGTTGTTCAGACAATGGAGAATATTTTAAATTATAAAATTCTAATGGACCCCCAGACTATCTACCTTGGTCTAATACCTGATGACATAATTAAAAGAGAAGACACTTACGTATTTAAAATTTTAATTCTTGCCTGCAAAAAGGTAGTCACAAGGAACTAGTTAAAAAGTGAGCCTCTATGACCACAACAATGGCTGGACATTATAGAGGAAATATATTTCATGGAAAAATTAACATTTCATCTGAGGATTAAGACGGGAACTTTTAAGTGAAGATGGGAGAAATGGATCATATTCAAGGACAGAAATTCTTGATATCGGATTGAGTATGGAAAAGCAGTCGAATGTATAAGGAACAACATCCCCCTTGTTCTATTGTGTGTGTTTCCCCCTTTTTTTTTTAATTTAGTGTTGTTAACGCACTGTAAAAGTGATTTAAAACAATAAAATAAAGAGTATAAAAAAAAAAGTCTTCAGGGGACAAGTGCGTATGAGCATGTGGTACAAGTGAAGAAGGAAAAAAAAAAAAGGTATCCTGCACGCTGTCCATTCAACTTGCAAAAAAACTTTGAAGTATAGAGTAAGTATAGATAACCAAAATTTCTACTTAAGTAACGTAATTAAGTATTTGCACTTCATTACTTGACACCTCTGCATCTAACAAAACTAAACTAGTTATAGATGAGCCATGGAACAAACCGTGTCCAGTCGGTGTACTCTGAGTCACAGGTTCATCCATTCATGAACTGGAATGTCAGGCCTTGTTCACACAGGAAGCATTAACATGGGGTGTGACTACAGGTAGCAGTGACAAGGTCAAATATAAGGAGCTAAATCCAGTATAAACAATGATCCATGCATTTGGAGGGATTGTCAGATTGTTTGATGACTAATAACACCACAGGGGTTTATAATGATTAATAGCACTGTAAGACAGCTGATAGCATTTGCTGGTAAATTGTCTGGTGTTGTCATTGTAATAAGTTTCTAAAAAAGTTGTGCAACTACTGTATGTGCACAAGCCTCATCAACCTGCTCACATGAACATGGTAGTTGTATAGATGTGGAACATATGCAACAGTGTTTGCCGTCTAGACTCTGAACTCACTGCTCTCAATATGGAAACTGCAAGCAAACCATGTATGGAGTTTCCTTCTCATTTCACCCTGTAGGGAGGTGAAACTCCCTTACAGCTGAAAACTAGGGAGGAGGTGAAGGTGCAGGAAGGAAACAGCACTGGTTCCACTGTTTAAAGGTGCATTAGATTTATGATATAAGAAAGGAATCAGTATTCAGGTCAATCCAGTCTGATCCTACACCAACATAGGGAAGGAGATACAATATACAGATACAATAAGAGCTGACACATAAAGAACTTGTAATTATGTTATTAATAAGGTTGTAAGCACTTTATAAACCCTGCCAAATAGTGAGCCCATGTCATTTTACTAATAAACTTCATTTGTTACTGAGGTTTTTAATTTTTCATCAGCAGCATTTACACTTATCGATGCCCAAAGTGCAAAACACCCTATCTGCAGGATTTTCTGTTTGGTGGATTTCACTTTGGAAATAGCATTCAATAGTAAGAAAAGTAAAAAAAAAAAAAAGTGCATTTGTCATCTAAGAGCTTTCGCTCTTCAGTCATCACTATGAGCTTCATTTGGGATTCGTTAATAGGTTTCTACTGCTAAACTATCTTGAGCACAAGTTAACCCTTCATCGGCTAAGTGACTATTTTTGGTCATTTCCACATACATTACAAGGCGGTGGCAGCAACAGTTCCAGTGAGGACAGTGAGGCAACAATATCAGGTCCAATGTGGTCTACAGGGTCTGTAAGGTCCACCTCTGCATGAACAGTGAGTGTACCTGCTTTGTTAGGTACCATGAAGTAATGGTACTAATGTAAGGAATGATGTTCAGAGGGAGAATGTGGATGTGGACAGGGGTCTGGATGTTGTTTTATTGTTCTAAAATGATGTTCTTGTGTGATAAAGTACATGTTCTTAGCACCTTAGAATATGTTTTTTTGTTTGTTTGTGTTTTGTTTTTGTTTTTATTTATACTTCTTGGATTTTTTTTTTTTTTTTTTTTTTTTTTTTTTTTGCCACCTATGGGTGAGGAACCAAATATGGCAGCTTCATTAACCTTGGGTTTCTGCATAACAATAAAAAAGTTTGAAGCAAACAGACTCAAGAAAGAGGGGAATATATATGCACTTAACATGCTTATTAATCACCTTCAGCAGTTTCAACAAAACAACTTGAAACAACTGTTCTGTCTTGTTTTTTTTTGTCCTCATATTTCCATCCAGAGGACCAATGTGCTGTTTAGAGTCTTCCATCTTTATGGTTTGGTTCTGCTGCCTGTCACTACCGGATCAACTGCTCATTTGTTCATGTGTGACAGTAACTCTACTTGGACAAACTGCCTCAAATGTGTTGGCAGAGACGTTTAGAGTCATTCTGCGCTGTAGATGGGTTAATTGCATTAAAATTTTTTAATCAGATTAATCATGATGATGGATTAATCTGTGTTAATGCATTCATTTTGACAGCTCTAACACACACACACACACACACACACATATACTTTTTTGCCACTTATGGGCAAGGAACCAAATATAGTAACTTCACTGACCTTGATTTTTTTACATGACAATAAAAAAAAATTTGAAAAATTTCACAAAAGTAAAGAAGTCTTGTTATGTCCTGCAATAACAAGTTAAGGTTGAAATTTTGAGTGTCAGCCCTATAAAGGGTTAATACTGAAAATAGTGAATTTGGCATATAAATTCAACTGAATCATGTATGTGTATGGTATGAAAAGCTGAAATGAAAGAAATAACAGATCTATTTAATCTTTTGATAGACTGTGAGTTAACTGCTATGATTAGCATGCTAGCAGTTCATTCACATGGTTTGACATTTTCAAGCCACGTGTCAGATGTTTCATTGTCCTGTGTGGTTTGTTGTATAAGTCTAAATAAGTGAACTTTGGCAGCAACAATAGATTGGTAATATCTTCTATCAATCAAATTTCCAAAAGAAAACAATGACAAAACTTCTGCTGCACTGTCTCGTCTGCTTCTTAAGCATTTATTTGATTGGTTGACACTTCTATGTTCTATCTATGCTTCCATCTTCGTGTGCACTTGGTGTAATTAAGTAAATACTTGAGCAGCAAGCGACGTGGCATGCAGGAATTCTTCTCATTGTTTTACACTTGCATCCTCCACGTACCTTCCTGTCACTCCTGTCACTCATAGATTTGCGATGTTTAATGATAATGAAAAAAGTGCACGGATTGAATTGAAGATATGGCAGTTATAGATGCATGTCTACGTCCAGCAGTCATGTAGCAGACACAATGAAAGGTAACTGGAGCCTGTTGGTGGAATTGTTGATTTTTTTTTTTCTACATTCAGTAGAAAAACAGAAGCATGCACTATAATATATGCATCTGCAAACGTTTATGGAACATGTCTGTGCATCTGTGTTCAGTTTGCCTTGAATTTGTACAATACAGCTGCATATGAATACAAGTATAGATCAGCTGAATGACATCAGTATGCATTACAGTCTTAGCTTTGAACATTTTTAAGTATATTTAAGATGCTTTACTGACTGGAAAGACAGTTGCTTTTGGCCTAGAAAATATTTTCACAGCGGAAAGTGGCTTGTGAAGATTTACATGTTCCTGTCAGTCTTTGAAATCCCATTAATTATAATTTATCGCTGTTAAATCTCATTAGTCGCTTTTGACCTTCAAATTGCGCAAATATAACTTGCACATAAAAATTTACCTAGGCAAGGCAAGGCAAGGCAGGTTTATTTATATAGCACATTTCAAGACAATTCAAAGTACTTTACACAAAACATTAAAAGCATTACAGCAGGGAAGCAGTAAAAAGTATAGGCATGAGAAAAAACAAAGAAACAAAAAAAAAACCCAGATAAAACTGATAAAAACTTGAAGCTTCAAAGAAACAGTGCAGATCTGAACTGATGAATAAAAACTCTATTCAAATGCAGCTGAGAACAGGTGGGTCTTTAACCTGGATATAAAAATTTAAATAGTAAGTAAGTAAGTAAGTAAATTTTATTTATAGAGCACTTTTCACAGACAGAGTCACAAAGTGCTTTATCAATTCAAATCAGAATCAAATTAAATAAATACCAAATGGAAAAATGACAATTTCTCCAAAACTCACATTTTTCAATTAAAAGTTTTTGTGCTGGCAAGAGGTGGTATTTTGGACGTAGCACAACTGGTATATCATGCAAAACTGCAATGGAAAGACCTTTTTCTGCAACTAGAGTCATGTGAATAAAAAAAAAAAAAAAAACAGATGTTGACGGACATTATAATAAGCAAAGAAGAAGAGTTTTAAAAGAAACAGTGGAATATGTGAGGACACCAGGAAACCAAATCATTTTTTAATTACCTCCGCCAAGGAGGTTATGTTTTTGCCAGGGTTTGTTTGTCTGTTTGTTTGTCTGTCCGTTAGTGTGCAACATAACTCAAAAAGTTATGGACAGATTTGGATGAAATTTTCAGGGTTTGTTGGAAATGGGATAAGGAAGAAATGATTAAATTTTGGTGGTGATCGGGGGTGGGGGGGCCCACGGGGTGGGGGTGGGGGCGTGGGGGGGGGCACTGATCAGCCTTGGCGGAGGTCTGTGCTCTCCGAGTGCTTCTAGTTTAGTATGAGATAGAGAGGTAATATATAATAATAATGAATATATCTGTAAATCAACACGATATTTACGTTCGTTGCCATGTTTATGGAATGACTTCTCGTGTCATCTTGCGATAATAAATAAACAAATCATTGCATTTGGGATTTAATGTAAAAAAAAAAAAAAAAGACATTTCACACTTCTGTTTTTTCAACATTTAGAAAACATTGGTAAAGTTTTGCGCAGATGTCCAGTGGAAAAATGACTATTGATGAATTGCTGATTAAATGGTGAGACGAGTGTTTTCTTTAGGGACTCTTTCTGCTCATTGTTTCTAAAAGGGACCCTGTTGATGTTTAACCGTATAGAAATGGGTCATACATTATGGGTGTGAGTGGCATGCTAAGTTTACTTTGGAAAATCCTTGACTCATTGTTTGGTGGCGTGGCGGCAGACACACATACAAACATACAAACAGAACAACTCACACACAGTTCAGATACCCAATCTTTCTCACCATGCTGGTATGTGTTCACTTTCATTCCACACTACTCCCCCGCAAGTCCCACAATCCATTATGTGTACCTGTGTGTGTGTGCATGTGCATGTTTGTGTGTGTAAAACAGGTGTGTCAGTTTTAGGAGAGGCCTAGTTATAAATATGACAACAAACTGTGCTGTTTGATGTTGGGCCATAAAAACAAATGTCATTTACTGATATTAACACATTCACTCCTTACAGATGAAAACACTCAGAAAATAAGTTAGGAACGGACTGTGTGTATGAACAATATGCTCATAACACTGCTCTATACTTTCTTAGAAAATATCTGCTTCAGACATTAAATGTGCTAAATGTTAGATTAGATGAATCAGAAAACAAATGATAAAAGTGGTGGTTAGCTCACGTTTTCAATATATATGTTGGTTTATGCAGAATAGAATAGAATAGAATAGAATGGAATAGAATAGAATAGAATAGAATAGAATAGAATAGAATAGAATAGAATAGAATAGAATAGAATAGAATAGGCTTTATTGTCATTACACCAGTTGTGCAACAAAATTGCAGGTGGTCCCTGCCAGCAACAGTGCACTTACATCTAAGGAGCAATACAATAACATACAGACATCTTTAAAAAAGTATAAAAATATAAAAGTGTGCAATCGAAAAGTATGAACAAAATGGAGGTATACTGTATGAAAGGCTAAGATTTAAAAATTTAAGGTAGTATAAGATGTCCAAACGTAGATATGTACATTTATACGATAGATTTAGAAATGTTCCCCTTGATAGAACCTGTAAAGTGAATGTATTCTAATGTGCAGACACTGTTTGGAAGTTGATCTGGTAGCTCTAAGACAAACTTTCCTTCTGAATCAAACCCATTCTCTCATTAATTCTCAGAGTTTCACTTTTTTACCCAAGACTGAATCTTAGAAAGTACAATGAACGAGCACTTTTGACTGAATTTTTCCTTTATTAGTGACTCAAATTTGGTAAAGTTTACCCATAAAGACCCAAACATCCGTCACCTACCAAAATCATCTTCTGATCTAAACTGTTTAATACCTGTCGAGCCACTAATCCTATCAATACATGTTAATAATTGGTGTAAAATGCAGTTTGTCATCTTTTCATGGTCATTAGATATGACCCATTTGGACATTCAGAGACTCTGTAGTGAACATGGAAACACTGTCATCTTCTACAACACTGATTCACCGATAAAACCCATGGAGTTGATAAATGACGATGGATAGAGACACTTGTTTAATGTTCAGTTCATGATATATTTTGCAGAAAAAGTCACTTTTTCTTCAATTTTCTCTGCTTTTGTTACAATAACCTTTAACTTTAATCTGAGCTTTTAGGAACATCAACACGATCAGTAAATTAAACACTGGAAAATACCTGATTTCCACTGGAAAAAATAAATAGTCTTAAATTACTTAGGACATGTTAAATATAGGAAAAAAAAAAAATTTGGGAATTGCCACGAAAGTAGCACTGGGTCTATATGGGTTGAACTACTTTTATTCTGGAAGCATTTTACTTGTAGACCAGTGTAATGCATGAAATATACTTATTTACCCTGTCTATTACTATATCACTTCAGCCTTTATCAATAAAAGTGTGTTAAACCATAAGGGAGTTTCACATATTAACGTCCCATCAAACAGACATGACATCAGAATCAGAATACTTTATCAATCCCAGTGTAAATTATTGTGTGATACACTTGCTCTGTGCAAATATAATTAAAGTAGTAGGATTTTGCATCTCTGTTGTTTTTTCTGTCCTTTTTTCGTCCATCTGGTACGTATACATAAATATATAAAGCACTTCCAATACTAATGTCCATGTTAAATAAACATTTATATGAAAAATGTAATTGAAGAACCAGACATTAAACCCTACATTTGAACCATTAACTTTTCCTCTAGTTACACACTATTGTCCATAAAGTTGAACTGTAATATTTTTACCTCATGAAATGATTATGACAATGTGATTTATTCTTGTCACATAAAGTCTAACTGGGACTCAGTATGTGATCATTGAACCTGGTCAAAGATGATTACTGATGTGGATAAAAAGAGGAATATGTCTGAAAAAAAAAAAATTATTCCAACTTTCTAACTAAATTTTAAGAGTTTTTTTTTTTTTTTTTTTAAAGGGACAATGCATATTAATAAACACAATATGTGCCAATATGCAGGATTATAGCCAAGGCTTGTTTCCATCTTTAGTCCCTTAATAAAACAATATAGTTCACGTAAAACAGTACAATTCAGTGTACTCATTCAACAGACAAGTAAAAGACATTATACATTTATGCTATGTTGTACACAACATACATTCACACACAATTTCAGAGTTTAATCACCTGGTTTTATCACCTGCCAAAGCATCCCTTTGGGTTTGTTTGTACCTAATCAGTGCTGTTTTAAAGGCCTGTAAATGCACTGTGGTGACATTATACCTGCATGAGCATGTTCAGGAGGATGATGAATACCGATATTAGCAAATCAATTAATGAACAGATTCTTGCCAAGTGCAACAACTGAAAATGTTGGAAAAGTTTCAGTGCCAGGAAGTTACTCAGGCTCTGTACTGATATTAATATGCATCCTGTGGTCCAATAATAAAGAGAAACAAGTCATGCCAGGCAAAACAAACCCCACCCCTCGGAAATATTTCATCAATTATAAGTAAATGGGAGGATTTTTTAAAATTCATACAAAATTTGAACTTTGACCTACTTTTCCCAAAATGTCATGGGATCTATTCTGGGTCACTGGCAATCTATAGTCAATTCGGTATGCATTCAACCAATAGTTTTGCTGCTAGAATGTAAACAAACAAACAAACTGAACCAAAAACAATACCCCATGCCTCCCCTTTGGGGGGCGGAGTAATAAATTGCTCCACTCTCATACCTGACATTAGAATATGTCCGTATTTGGCTACTGCAGCTGTCTAACTTCAACTCTCCAGCACATTCCAACACAACATTATCAAAATAAAATAATTCTATATATGTTTATAAACTTTATAGGTTTCTCCTATACACTTTGTTTTTATCAAAACCAAAGTCAAACATAATTAAAGTCATCAAATATCATATCACAGCTAATATAAGTCCACTAGGCTGAACCACATGACTGCTGAGAATCTGATATCATTGTTTCACAGTGATACACAACACCAAAGCTTAAGCTAATTGGCCACAACTTAAACATCACATTTTCAATTATAGTGAAATAACCAACATTTCGTCTTTATTTAGAAACTCATTTCCCATAACTTTCAAATCCTTCCATAATATTACTACTAAATTACCGCTGATCAGCATCATTGTACACATGACATTAGAAAATAAACAAGGAAGGAGGACGATGACATTATTGCTGATGTGTTTTAACAGCCACTGTCGACCAAAACCATCCACTGATCTGAACTGTTTAATACCTGTTGATCCACTAATCCTGTCAATACATGTAGATAATTAGTGTAAAATACAGTTTGTCATCTTTTCATGGTCATTAGATATGACCCATTTGGACATTCAGAGGCTCCGTAGTTACCATGGAAACACCGTCATCTTCTACAACATTGATTCACCAGTAAAACCCATGGAGTTGGATCAATGACAGTGGATGGAAATACATGGTTTATACTTAATTAATGATAGAATTTAATGAAAAATTATCTTTTTCTTCAGTTTTCTCTATTGTAATAATAATAACTTTTAATTTACTGTGTTTTCATGAACATCTAAATTAAGTATAGGAAATTAAACATAGGAAAATACATGATTTACAGTGAAAAATAGATAGAATAATATTATAGTAAATGATGATAAATCACTTAACTTCCTGAGACCCCGGAAAGTAAAAGTTTTGGCTTTTTTTTTTTTTCTTAAGCTAAATAATTGCCTGCATTGGAAACATCACGATGCAAAAGTTATCAGATGCATTTTATATCCTTTGCAGTGGACAGTTTTGTTTTTTTTGTTTTTTTTAATTTCAATTTCATTTACTTTATTTCTACTGTATTTACTTTATCCAGCAGTGGTCATGTTTTTTTTTCTTTTAATATATATTTTTATCCTTTGTATTTTGTTTTATTTTGTTTTTTCTCTTAATAGTGGGTGGGAAGGATAATGGTTAATTATGGTTCATTCATAGAAGCTGTTCTGGCTTAGATTAAAACTGTTGTTCTCAATATAAATTGTATAAGACAATTTCCTATTACCTTTCAGCTAGAAACATTTTACAGCTGGAAACATAATACATGTCAGATATTGCTATGTGTGTACAAAAATCAAATAAAAACATTTGTAAAAAAAAAAAAAAAAAAAAAGAAAGAAAAAAGAAAGAAAGAAAGAAAAGAAAAAGGTAAAATAGACAGAAAAATTCATTCGAGAACTGTCACAAAATTAGCACAAGGTCTTTATGAGTTACTTTAGGCTCTTATAGCCGCAAAAACAGAGAATACACCTGGTTATATTTGTCAAATAAGGTAAACGAACTTATCAATCCACTTAGTGAAGCATCAGTTTGTCTTTGCCTCAGGCAGTGTGAAACTGAGACTGAATGTCGCTCTATTGTGTTGACATTCACTGGTAGCGATAAATACAGCGTGCACATCCTCCTTGTGGTTCCTCCTTAACATTTAAGAGTCGCTCATTCGCTCCAACCCATTTACACAGCTATTCTCACTCTGTGCCAGGCTTTCAGACAGCAGTAACAGAGAGCTTTGTGACTGACACAAGACAATCCCCACTGCCATTGTGAAACTTTGGTCTGAGGCCAAAACCTCTCGAAGAATTACAAACATGCATGCCGTAACAGTGCACTCATACAGGCCTGGCAGAGATCTGCAATGCAGATTTCAGAAGATTAAAAGGAATTCACATTCATTTGGCACCGAGCAAGGTTCGGGTATTCCTCCGCTCTTATAGATTATCCCCTTTATTTCCGTAAAGAGTTAAAAGTTGTAATGAATGGTGAAGCTTTTTTCACTGCAGCTGTTAAGTCTCTAATGCAACACACTGTTAGAAAGCTGGCAACTTTTGAGATGCAGATGTAGGGACAGACTGAAGAGTTAGTAAATGAGGTCAATAAAAGGTCAGTTTCCTCTCATTCAATATACATTTAAACTGCACAGACTTAAAGACAGTGTTAAATTCCTCAGTGAAGGAAATAAAACACACTGTCAGGAAAGTGTTTCAATAGGCTGGCAATAAAGAGCTTTGCAGTATTTAGGAAGAAAAACAGTGTGACTCATTGATCCTGTGAGTAAAGAGCTGACAAAGTACAATTAACATTGATATCATTGTCACTGAGGTCAGGGAACGCTTACGGGATCACAGATTGTTGCCAAATTGTTCCCAGACTCGCATCACATATGTGTAATTGTTTAATTGTCAACTGCTAATTCATATCTGCTGTCATTATAATAACTATTGTTTCATTGGTCTCTAGTGTGAGCAAAAAAAAAAAAAAAAGATAGAAAAAAGTCAATCTTCCTGTTCATTTTTATCTCGACGCTCTAAATCAGGGGTGTCAAACATACGGCTTGTGGACCAAAACTGGCCCAACAAAGGGTCCAGTGCAGCCTGTGGGATGAATTTGTAAAATGCAAAATATTAACAATCAACTGTGTCAAAATCTTTTTAGTTCAGGTTAGTTCACCCAGACCAATGTGACCTCAAGTGGGTCAGACCAATAAAATACCATCATAATAACCTGTAAATAATGTGAACTCCAGTTTTTTTTTGGTTTTAGTGTAAAAAAAAAAAGGAAAATTACATGAAAATGTTTATATTTACAAACAATCATTTCAGAGAAAATGCTTAAAACATGAAATATTTTAAGAAAAGTAAGCGCATTTTAAACAATATTCTGCCTGTTACTAAATGTTTTCTTTATTTGTAGATCCACTGTGATCTATAAGTTGGAATGCACATGTAAATATTAACCCATAAAGACCCAGTGCTACTTTTGTGTCAGTTCCCAAATTAATTTTTTCTCTCTATTTAACCTTTCTTAAGTGATTTATTACCATTTATTATAACATTATACTCTGTATTTTGCATGTTTTCAGTCAGAATCAGGTATTTTCCTGTATTTAATTTGCTGATCATGTAAATGTTCATAAAAGTGTAGATTAAACTTGAGGTTTATTGTATCAAAAACAGAGAAGAATGAAGAAAAAGTAACTTTTCAGTAAAATACATCATTAACTGAATGTAAAAATAAGTGTCCGTCCACTGTCACTGATCCAACTCTATGGGTTTTACTGGTGAATCAATGCTGCAGAAGATGACAGTGTTTCCATGGCAACTACGGAGCCTCTGAACGTCCAAATGGGTCATATCTGATGACCACGAAAATATGAAGAACTGCATTTATTAGTAATTATTATTATTTACATGTATTGATAGGATTAGTGGATTAATAGGTATTCAACAATTTAGATCAGTAGATGGTTTTGGTCGACTGCGGCTGTTTGGGTCTTTATGGGTTAAACTGAGGCATAATATTGTTAAAATTTCACTTATTTTACCTAAGAAATATCAGGTTGTTCGTGGTTGTTCATGTTATTCACTTTTTTTTTTTTTAAACTTAACAATAATATCAATAGTAACAATGATTACAGGAATAGAAATAATAATTGTTACCAAAAAGTAATATGAGTAAGGAAGAAATAATAATAATAATAATAATAATAATAATAATAATAATAATAATAATAATAATAATAATAATTAGCAATAGAAAAACTACAGCAAGTTTAATGTAACTTTTCTAAGTTTTCTAACTTTTATTGTAGGTATTTAAATAATATTTGTTTTTTTGGGGGGGTCCTTATCTATCTATCTATCTATCTATCTATCTATCTATCTATCTATCTATCTATCTATCTATCTATCTATCTATCTATCTATCTATCTATCTATCTATCTATCTATCTATCTATCTATCCAGTCCACTGATTCTGTTATTTCTACATAAAAGCAGTGCTCTTTCACGGCTCAGGTGAATTCCTCTTTGGTCTGTCCGCCCCTGGAAGTCCTATTTGGCACGGAGCCACTAAGGAGCTGCCGTCGAAGTCGATACCTCGTGAGTAACTTCCACACCTCGAGGTCCGACCTGCAGTCACGGCGGTGTTTGACAAACTCCTGCGAACCTCATTTAGGATCTGCAGGTAGCTGAGCCAGACGTCAGTCATTGACACCTTCACAATGCACGGTCATAAAACCTCTGTGTGTGTTTGATCAGTGTGGTGTCAGTGTGTGTCATGGGAGGGAGAAGAGACAAGATAGAGATCACATGAATGAAAGAAGGCTGCAGGGCAAAAATAGCATTAGCAAGTCTCCCTTTGATAATATGACAGATTTGCAGTTTTTTGTGACAGGGTGGTGGTGGGGGGGTGGGGGTGGGGGGGTTGAGGAAGGAAGTCTGTTGAAAGTCCTCAGCTGGGAGAGGTCATGGGTGTATGATTTAAGTCCAGTAATGCAAGCAGGTGTATTTGAGGTTTTATGTGTGTGTTTTAACCTATAAAGACCCAAACATCCATTTACCTACCAAACCCGATAATGTGGGTGTTGACAGGTGTCTGGATCACCACTTACACTACAAACAAAAAGTTACCGATATTTTAAAATTTTTGCGCTGCTTTTTTCAGTTGGGATTCTTGCACAGTGCTTTTTTTTTTTTTTTTTTTTTTTTTTTTGTGCATGAATTGAATTGAAACACATTTTTTTTAATGACCAGGCATAGTTTTATTTACAAATGGCAAAAATGACAAAACAAATGACAAAAAAAATGAATATCCTTAACTTTTTGTTTATAGTATGTTGTAATGCTCTCAGAGTGATGTTCTAATGTTCTAAAATACATGTTCCTTTCACCTTACATATGTTTTTCTAGTATCTTTAATATATATTTCTTGAATTATTATGATATTTTGCCACTTATGAGTGAGGAACCAAATATGGTAACTTCATTAACTTTGGTTTTCTACATAACAATAAAAAAAATTTGAAAATTTTCACAAAAGTAGCAAGGTCTTGTTATGTCCTCCAATGACACACTAACCCATAAAGACCCAAACATCCACCACTGGCCAAAACCATCTGCTGATCTAAACGGTTTAATACCTGTTTATCCACTAATTCTATCAATACATGTAAATAATTGGTGTAAAATACAGTTTGTCGTGTTTTCATGGTCATCAGATGTGACCCATTTGGACGTTCAGAGGCTCCGTAGTTACCATGGAAACACCGTCATCTTCTACAACACTGGTTCAGTAACACCCATGGAGTTGGATCAATGACAGTGAATAGAGATGCTTTGTCTATCTGTACTCCTCACTTTTTTTATTACATTTTCTGGATTTTTTACTCCACCCCCCGAAGGGGAGGTGAGGTGTATCATTTTTGGTTTGGTTTGTTTGTTTGTTAACGCTCTAGCAGCAAAACTATTGGTTGAATTCATACCAAATTGGGTTTATAGATTGTCAGTGACCCAGAATTGATATCATTACATTTTGGGGAAAGTAGGTCAAAGTTCACATTTTTTATGCATTTTTAAAATCTTTTTTCTCCCATCTACTTATAATGGGTGAAACTTTAAATGTCTATAAAAACATACATTTGATTTAAATTTACTTGAAATCTGGCACATATACAGTATAGAGGCAATTGATGTGCTGACATCACCACATGCATAGACATGATGACATCAGCTGGAGCTATGTCAAAATAAGCTACAATAAGTGCCTGGACCACTTGTTTCAGTTTAATTCTGCAGGTTTGTGTATATTTTTCCACTTTCATCCATATTCTTCATTAAGACTTGACATAATAGACATTGTTTGCACCTCTATGTCCTGCACATTTTATTGAAACTGGACTTGCAGTCACCAGTAAAATCCATGGAGTTAGATCAGTGACAGTGGATGGAGACACTGGGTTTATGTTCAGTTAATGATAGATTTTCTGAAAAAGTCACTTTTTTTTCAGTTTTTTTCTGTTTCTGATTTAACAACCTTTGAATTTACTCTGAGTTTTTGTGAACATCTACAGGATCAGCAAATTAAATGTAAGAAAATACCTGATTTGCACGGAAAAATGCCAAACACAGAGGCTAATATTATAACAAATGGTGATAAATCACTTGGTTAAATATAAAGAAAAATCCATTTGGGAATTGACACAAAAGTAGTACTGGGTCTTTATGGGTGAAACTAAAAGTAGCTCTGTTAGCAAAGCACTAGAATGAAACATTGGATGCTTGATATTAAAAAAAAAAAAAGAGTGTCTAATCAGGAATGGTTTTTAATGTCTGTCCACCCACATATGTTGAAATCCCCCTCCGGCCAACTGGCATTCTTTCATCTATATAAAGCTCTAACACCCACACACACCAGCGTTACACACTGATTTACCGAATATTCGACAAATTGTCACACTTTAGTCTCATAAGTGAAAAGACATAAGGGGAATTTTCCCACAGATTTTACAGCCTGTCTAAGCTGACGATAGACTATTTGCCTTAAAGGTCTCAGTACTAAATAATGAACTTTATTTTCATGGAAACTTTTCACAGAAGAAATGCAGCACAAAACTTTGTATAAAAAAGACATTACTTGCACCAAGTGGTTTTCACAAAAGTGGACAAATAATATATGATGGAGAATAGACTAGACTAGACTAGACTAGACTAGAATAGAATAGAATAGAATAGAATAGAATAGAATACGCTTTATTGTCATTGCTAAATATTATTGTACAGTGTAATGGAATTAGTTTTATGTTCTGTAAGGGCTCAGGGTAAAACACTGACATCAATTATAAAAACAGTCAAGAAGAAAAATATAAACACAATCAAGTAAAAAAAGACACACACACACATGCGCACACACACACACACACACACACACACACACACACACACACACACACACACACACACACACAGGATGTACAGGTGACTATAACATCTATAACTTCTCCTCCTTTTCCTCCTCCTTCCTCCTTCTTCTCCTCCTCCTCCTTCCTCCTCCTTCTTCTCCTCCTTCTTCTACTTCTTCTCCTCCTCCTCCTCCCTTCTCCTTCTTCTTCTCCTTTTCCTCCTCCTTCCTCTCCTTCTTCTACTTCTTCTCCTCCTCCTTCTACTTCTTCTCCTCCTTCCTCTCCTTCTCCTCCTCCTCCTTCTACTTCTTCTCCTCCTTACTCTCCTTCTTCTCCTCCTTTTCCTCCTCCTTCTCCTCATCCTCCTTCCTTCTTCTCCTCCTCCTTCCTCCTTCTTCTACTCCTTCTCCTCCTTACTGTGCTTCTTCTCCTCCTTCTTCTACTTCTTCTCCTCCTCCTCCCTTCTCCTTCTTCTTCTCCTTTTCCTCCTCCTTCCTCTCCTTCTTCTACTTCTCCTCCTCCTCCTTCTACTTCTTCTCCTCCTTCCTCTCCTTCTCCTCCTCCTCTTTCTACTTCTTCTCCTCCTCCTTCTTCTGAATCTTAAACAGGATGAAAACAAACATCTTTCTCTCACTTCCGTTCTCTTCCATCTTCACTTTCCTCCCTTCCTTTCCTCGCGTCCTCACAATCACTTCCTGGTGGGAGATGAGCATTTTTCAGGGAGGATAGGAAAAATAAACACCGACGCATCGACAGTCTTTAGTGTCACAGGAAATGCATTGTGTCTCACTTCCCCACCTACTGTTTTCTCTCCTCTGAAGAAGAATAAGACGGGATGTTCAGGAATACAGGCCTCCCTGTATTTATTGTATCAGACGATGCACTGATCTTACTTCCTTTAGGTGTAGGCGTCCACGCCACGCGACTACGCCTGCAGGAGCATGTGTTCTAAATACAACAGGAACCTGAGGGAACATTCAGCTGCGGAACAACCAGGAAATGCATTCTGTAGATCCAGAGAGAGGCTCCCAGGTCAATAACACAGTACGACACATGAAAAATGAAGATACACACTTTGAAATGGAACATAAATAAATATTAGAGAATATATAATATAAGGGAAATAAACTGTCCTAGATTAGAAACAAACAAAACAAATGAAAGAGGAACATCAAGGGTTTAGTCCAGATACAGGACAGTCCAATTTAGTAGTCCTTCAAACAGTTAAATAAAGGTTTTTGTTTGAAATTATATATCAATATCGCCATACGACACTTAGGTCCCCGTTGTCTGTCACTATGGACCCCAGATACACAAAGCTCTTGACAGGCTCTACAATGTCGTTACCAAGCTGCAAGGGAGGTAGATCCGGCCCATCACTGACATGCATGAAGATGGTTTTTATCCAGCTCACTTGGAGGCCAAGTTTCTCTGCCTCTTCACTGTATATGGCCAGAGCATCTCTCAGCTGACTGTAGGATGTGCTGAGCAGGATGGTGTCATCAGCGTACTCCAGGTCAGTCAGGTGGTAGCTGCCGAAGGACACTCCGGGGACCCTCTCACATACCCTGGTCATCAGATGGTCACTGATGCAGTTGAAGAGGTCGGGAGCAGCCACGCAGCCATGGCGAATGCCATTGGAGATGGAGAACCAGTCAGAGTGTTTGCCACTGATACGGACGCAGCTCTGTGCGTTGCTGTAAAGCAGCTTGAACAGGACAATGATCTTAAGGCGGCCATACACTGTGCGATTTTAGAGACGATTTCTCACTCGTGCGACTGTTTCTGGGATCGGGTCCGATGTGCCTCTAATCGTGTCGTGCTTTGTGCAGTGCACATGGGGTAAGGAGAAGCCATTAACACCTCACGACCAGCAATTGTGTGTTCGCAAGGAAAACGGAGCTGTTTGAAATCCTGCTTGCTCCTCGTGAGGGTATCGCACTGTCAAAGCAGTGCCACGAGCCGATGTGCCTCAAATTCTCACACTGTGCATGTGTGAATACAATATTAGCCAACTACTGTAAGCTAATTCTAAGCTTACAGTAGCTGGCTATTGGCCTAGTGCAGTTTAGCTGTTGCAGCTTACCTCTAGTTCCCTTTGCTGTAGGATTGACAGCCCATACTGTCCACGTCTGGCCAGCCAATTTCTGCACCAAACAAGTCGTTGTCTTTTCTTCTTTTTTGATTCCCCACAGATAATGGCACATATTGCCAAAGCAGCTCGTTGGTTTTTGTTTAGCACTACCATTTCGTGACTCACGCCAATACACAATCGTCTTTGCACTTCCAGATTCCTTGTATTTTAACGTTGTATTTCCAGATACAACACTGGAACGTGTGGTGTGTCCTCTGGTGTATGGTCCTACAGTGTGAGCAGTCAGGTCACATACGAGCATCGGTCCGTACAGTGTGAGAACATGAATCGCGAGCATGACTTTACGATTGATTCGCACAGTTTGAGATGGAGCTGCGTGCAACGATCGAAATAATGGCACAGTGTATGGCCGCCTTTAGGTGGTGCTCCGAGGGCCTGTAGGATGCTCCACAGTGAAGCATGGCAGACGGTGTCAAAAGCAGTCTTCGGATCTATGAACCCGATGTAAAGATTGCGATTTTTGCGGAATTCATTAGTCTTCTCTATCAGCAGACGAACAGCGGAGATGTGGTCTGTTGTGGAGCGGTTAGGCATGAAGCCAGCCTGTTGGGGACGGGGACCTAAAACCAGAGATTATCCGCAGAAGAGCCCTGGCAGCATCAGCTCTGCGGTCTCTCTGGAAACCCCTCTGGCGGCACCAGACCATCTCACGCTGGACGAAGCTCCAGCTCTACAACTCTGCCGTCCTCTCCATCCTGCTCTATGGCTCGGAAACATGGCCCTTAAACAAGACTCTGGCTGCCAGAATAGATGGCTTTGATAGCAGGGCTCTCAGAACCATTGAAAACATCAAGTGGCCCCAGCAGGTTTCCAATGAGGTGCTTCAAGCCTGCACATGTCAGCCCAAAGCATCCAGCCGCACAATGTTGCACCCGCTGGTTCGGTCATGTCCTCCGCCTCCTGCATGATCATCCGACAAGAGACATCCTTCAGTTTGACCCAAAGGCCGCGGACTGGAAACGACCATGAGGTTCGACCACGACCCGATGACTCGACGTCATTGCGGGCAACCTCCAACAACATGGAGTTACCATGTAGGACGCAGAGCAGCTGGCACAAGACCACCAGTGATGGAAAAAACTGGTTCAACTGGTCGGCTCAACGCACCGGGACGAGACACCTGCCCCGTCACAGGAGCCCTAACTAACTAACTAAGTAACATAAGATGCTGCAATTGATTTATTTATTTACTTTTTACTTGCAACAACCAACAGTTTTTGGATGGTTAATTACAAGAAGTTATGTACGTCTGTTGTTATTGTAAATAAACAAAGGAGAAAAAAAATGGAAAATGCACAGTGACAGCAAAACGTAGGCATTAAATGTCTTTAGTTCACTCTGTATATTGTAGCATGAAATAGAAACTAATGAAAAATAAAAGACATGGAACTTTATTTGGATTTTAAGTTGTGAGAACTCCTGTATTGATATATGAATCTTTTAAAAAAAAATTTAAAAAAACTGCACCAATTTCTGCACATGGTTAAAACTTTTTGTTGCACACAATTTGGGTAAAGTTTCTAATTTAATGTAATGTGAATATTCGCAAAGTGTCAATATGCAGTGTATTGTCCTTCAAACAGTTAAATAAAGGTTTTTGTTTGAATTATATATAAATATTGCCATAAGTCATTGCAACTGATTATTTTACTTGCAACAGCCAACAGTTTTTGGATGGTTTATTACAGGAAATTATGTGTGTATGTTGTTGTTGTTGTTGTTAATAAATGAAAGAAAAAAATGGAATATGCACAATTACAGCAAAACATAGGCAGTAAACATCTTTAGTTCACTCTGTATACTGTAGCATGAAACAAAACCTAATGAAAAACAAGACATGACACAGATATGACACTTGATTTGGGTTTTAGGTTGTGAGAACTCCTGTATCAATATATGAATCTTTTCTTAAAAAAAAAAACAAAAAAACCCTGCACCAATTTTTGCTTAACCCATGGGACAGGGGGGTGGGGGATCTGGATTGTCTCCTTGCCGTCAGGGCTCAGAGACAGTCAGGAAGCTCCGACAGCTCCACCCAAAAGTTCCTGCTATTTGCAAATGTCTTAACTTGTGAAGTGGAACAAAACTTTCCACGTGCTAATGCAAACATCTCCACAAATGCAGGATGATAAAGCGAGGAACCTGGGCTGATTAGGAGCTCTTCAGATTCCCAAATTAGCTTAATAAGGCAACTATGTCAATAGTTCCAACTGAGGCATAACAAGGGGATAAAGTAGCTCCCTCAGTCTCATAGGACAAAGTCAGGTACTGCCAAATAAAATGGGGAAAAGATGAGGGAAAAAAAGCAACCTTTTTGTTGTTAGTTTTATTAGTTATGTTTTCATATATATTGTTTATTTAATTATGGATGCCAGGATGATTGCAGCTAATGGAGACCCAGAGGAAAATAAATAAATAAATAAATAAATAAATAAATAAATATCTTTGGCTGTGTATATATTACATTTTGAAATATTCATCATATTTGTTTATTGTGACACATGGTAAGTTAAGGTATAGATGAAACCTTTCTGGTGAAGTTACGTGAACCAATGAACCACAGAAAGGCGATGTTTGGATATGAACAATACGAACAATAATCAATAAGTTGACCTTTCGTAGAAGGTGTTTGAAGGAAGAGAGACAGGGAGGCTGAGGTCACACGCTGGAAAGAAAACACATTTTAATCAGGGTTTGAGCAGTTTAAACGGGAGTATGAGTGGAATATTCATTTATAATAACCACGCAGATGGCTAGTATTTTAGTATAGAATAGAATAGAATAGAATAGAATAGAATAGAATAGAATAGAATAGAATAGAATAAGCTTTATTGTCATTACACAGGTTGTGCAACAAAATTGCAGGTGCACTACACAACTAAGTAAAACACAATAAAATACAGACGATTATTTAAAAGAAATATAAAATAGGGTACAATACAAACGTGCAAATTTGAGATATATACCAGGGTAAGATATTTTAAAAATATAAAAGGAGTATTAGAAATGTGCAAATATAACGTACATGTGTCAGTCATGAAGTGCATGTCTCATGAATAGTTTATTGCATATTACATCAATTTTTGCATTTTTTCACATTAATTTGTAAATATTTGACTCATTTTTGTTCATTTTATTTATTATTTAATATGTACAAACCAAGCATCTCCATCCACTGTCATTGATCCAACTCCATGTGTTTTACTGGTGAATCAATGTTGTAGAAGTTGACAGTGTTTCCACGGGAACTACGGAGCCTCTGAATGTCCAAATGGGTCATATTTGATGACAATGAAAAGATGACAAACTGTATTTTACCTGAATTATTTACATGTATTGACAGGATCAGTGGTTCGAAGGTTATCAGACATATTAAATGAGGTGCTGTTCAGGTCTTCGATGGTTACGTAACAGCTCCTAAACCCTCGACAGTAGCAGCTTTCACTTCTTGTACATTCATAAAAGCAGCAGTGCATGTCTAAAGTAAAATTCTGAGTGTGTGGATGGAGTCGGCTCTCATGGTGGCCTCCTCACCTCCCCCTCCGCTGCCCTCCCAGCATCCTCTGGAGCCGCTGTGTTGTGAATGGAACAAGTTTATTCAGCCAGGGAGCCTATTACCCCATGCACGCTGAAAGGTCTCTGAAAGGCCGCCCAACAACCCATGTCAGCACATGAAAGTGATGACTGGACACTGGGGGCAAAAATGTGTGTGTGTGTGTGTGTCTGTGTGAATGTGTGTGTGTGTGTGTGTGCATGCCCTATTGGGGAAGGGTGCCTGCACTTGAACCGGGCCCATTCACTCAGGTTAGGGGGTCTTGTGGTCTTTAATGTGTCCATAGCGGGGCAGAATGACCTCTGCGGGGCTGGCCGGCACCACGGCCTTAATCCTCCCCCTCCTCCTCATCTTTTTCAATTCTCTTCCTCCTTCACTGTCAAAAGAGGGCTCTGACTTTTTTCTCCGTCCTTTTCTTCTCTCCTTTATGCCCCCCATATCGTTAAACAGGTTTCTCACTGGTCAAGGAATGTCTTGAGAGTCTTTGAATTTTGCAAGGTTTTATTCTGCACAGGGTGGGAAGTCAGGGAGTAGGGTCAGGAAATACTCCACAATCTGACACTTGATATTAAAACAGTAAAGCATACTTTAAAAACCTGTGTGACAGTTAATGCACTGTAAAATAGAACTGTTGTGCTAATATATTATTCTGACTGATTACTTGACTAGTTGTGATAACTCAAAATATGGGTTAAAAGTGTCTCAAATCTTAACTTGAAAATCCTTGTCTGACTACCTTATGAAATTTTGTTGACTTAACTTCAGTGACAGTTTAGGAGAGTGGGCGGAGTTAACATCCTCATGTTTTGGTGACATCATGGACAATTGGCAGGTGCCTTTTCTGATCATGAACTGATCATCACTGTTTTGTGCCTTGTTTTGAAGCTGGGAATACATTTTATAATGCACATAAGGCATTTATTTTTTAAGAAAATGCCTCAACTGTGTGCACTTCCATTGTTTGAAATTATGGAAGCATACCAAGTAAGGATAAATATTTGATTAAAATCCTCTTGGTAGCCTCTAAAAAAGCCAGCACATGAAAATGATGTAAAAAGCCCCCCCCCCCCCCCCCCCCCCACACACACACACACACACACACACTTATATCATATGACTACAGCAAGCAACATGGACAAAAAAACTGGACAATAACTAGGATGACAACTGACGCTATACTCTAAATGTTTGTGGTAAAAAATGTTAAAAATGAAACAATAAGCTACAAGTAAAAAAAAGAAAATAAATTATGGAAGCAAAAAAGATTTGGAACTTTGTATTTTTTTTTACTGAAATCGCTGCAGCAAAATAATAATAATAATTATCTTATGTTATCTTCTGTACCGTAGAAGGTGAAATATCCAAATTCCCTCAGATCTCTTTTTTACCTGGTTAAATTAAAAAAAAAAAAAAAAAAAACTAAATAAAAAATTTATATATATATATATATATATATATATATATATATATATATATATATATATATACATATATGTAGAGAGAGAGGGAGAGAGAGAGAGAGATCAATCTTTCCTTGAGGAATGTGGTATTTGAGGGTAAATTTGTCATCTTTGTTCCTGAAAACTGATTTTGTACCAAACCATGATCATAATTATCTGTTTACTTCACCTCTTCCAAATCACTGCATTTTAAGTTTCCTCCTCCTAAACTGACCCTTTGTGAACTTTTTATGGAATGTGTTTTAAGCCTGAATATTAGGAACGGCTTATATTTAAAAAATAAAACAAAGTTGTTGAGCAGACATAAAAATAGAGATCACAGTTTTCTATTGTGATCTTCATTTTCAATAGAATCCTAACATCCTCTGATTTATCCACTGAAACAATCTAATGTATGACCAACATACGAAAGTCATTTCAATTAGTCTTCCTGTTTTCTTCTGTCTGGCACCAAATTAAACCCATTCAACCCACGTCTTTCTGAGCACGAACACTAAATACACTGCAAACACAGTCATCAACTTTGGTCACACACTAAGTAGCTCTGGTCCGCTGACGAATTCTGACTAACATCCTTTTTGCATTGACTTCACTTTCATTTTGACTCGTATTTTGCTCATAGAATTTCCCTGAATTTTGACAGAAGCAGAAAACTATGTTGAAATGACTGATACAACCCTTTGGATGATAATGCTGTTGAGTTTGTGGATGTAGATACACTGATACATTAAACATACTCCTTCATATATTGTGGAAAACACACATTAATATATGTCAATTATTTATATATCATATTATATATTTTTTCATGTGTTGCTATTTTACTTATATTTTTCTGGACACATTTTAAATTATGTGACAGTAGTTATTTCATCCAAACTGGTTGATGCAATTGTTTAAAGTTTGAAAATGCTTTTAGTTTAACAATAATAATAATAATAGTGGTAAAAAGTGGTGCCAGGCACAACAAACCCCTCTCCTCACACTTATTGTAGCTTACTTTGGCATTGATCCAGCTGATGTCATCATGTCTTTGCATGTGCTGATGTCAGCATATCAATTGCCTCTGTATACTGTATGTGCCAAGTCTGAAGTAAATTGAAACAAAACGTATGTTTTTATAGACATTTGAAATGTTGCCCATTATAAGTGAATAGGTAATTATTATTTTTTTAAATTCAGAAATGTAACTACATGTATTCTGGGTCACCGGCAATCTATAAACCCAATTTGGTATGAATTCAACCAGTTGTTTTGCCGCTAAAGTGTTAACAAACAAACAAACAAACCGAACCAACAAAAACAATACCCCTTGCCCAAGGGAGTGGGTTTGATTCTGACATTGGTGGGGACACAAAAGTGCTCCAAGACAGCCCTCCTGAAAGTGGATATTTTTTGCATTTGTGATCATTATTTCACGTCATGTAGAGCTGATCAAACAAGCAAACAATCATAGTCAGTCGATTCTAGCCATTTTGGCACCCTAGGCGAGATATGAATTCCCTAACCCCCCTAACCCCCCTAACCCCCCCCCCCCCCCCCCCCCTTAAAAAACACACACATGCTCGCTCACACACACACGGGGGGGGGGGGGGCACGAAGAGGAGATACATGAAGCATGAGAGGAGATGCACAAAGCAGCCAGCAGTAAAACACATAGAAACATATAGAAACCACATAAAGACATATAGAAACCACACAGAAACATATAGAAACCAGTTCAGCAGCAGTAACCCACACACCTTAGCAGATATCTCATATCTTAATCATCTACAGTTCCATTATTTGCCAACTTTGCTTCATTTCAGTTCAGCTAGCTGTTGCTAGAAACATCAAATGTTTTTTAACATTATAAAAGGTTCCATACCTCTGTAATTGGATTACTTTTCTGCCTCCTCCTCTCTCCTCTTCTAAACTGTGCAGCTAAGGCCTTGGAAGGCCTTTTCATGGTGATAAACTCTCCATCCTTTACCTGGATGTTTAGTTCAACACCTGTCTGACTGTCATTCAGCTCCACTGTCTGTCACTCACACACACAGTGAGCAACGGTCTGGGAGAGCTCACCTGAGAAATTACCGGGGGGGGGGTTGTTTTCATGTTATCATTTATCAGCCTATGCCATGAACCGGTTCTGTACGCACGGACAGGCATATGCGCGAACGCATGCATGTAAACAGACCCATGTACAAATCTAAATGTAAATGATACTTCTGATATTCAAATTCGTCTAGCTGACGTGACCAGGCAGAACAAATGCAAACATGTTGACAACTTACGCTAAGCGGTTGGAGATACGAACTGCCTCCTGTACTGTCCAACGAGCGAGTAACTGTAGCTTTTACAAGTAGATGGAGTAACAGCAGGGACAGCCAATCACATGTACGATAGCAAAACTGCAGAGCCAATCCGAGAGTGATAATTAGGTTAGAGGTGGGACTTCTAGCACAGACCGACTATTAACCCTTTGTGTGCCATAATCATTAACTAAACACTACGGACAGCGGTTGGATTGGTAGGGACAACAAAGTAGTGGCTGGATATTGGTAGGGACGTGTCCCGAGCGTCCCTACGCAATTCTAGGCCCCTACCCTTGCCTCCCGTTTGGGGGGCGGGGTAATAATCTGACCAAATCTCTGGTTTAATTTATTGCAGCTCCATGAATATGATAACTAAAGAACCTGCCACAGCAGAAGTAGCTCACACTCATTAATTTTTCAGTCCTTATTAATAATAAAAATAATAATAATAATAATAATAATAATAGCAATAATAATAATAATAGTAATAATAATAACAACAACAACAAGTGGTGCCAGGCACAACAAAGCCCGCCCCTCGTACATATTTCACCCATTATAAGTAAATGGGGAGATTTTAAAAATGTATTAAAAATTTGAACTTTGGCCTACTTTTCCCAAAATGTACTGATATCCATTCTGGGTGACTAGCCATCTATAAACCCAATTTAGTAGGAATTGAACCAATAGTTTTGCTGCTACACACATGTGAAATTTCACCAATTATAAGTAAAGGGGAAAAAAATAAATAAAAAATTCATAAAAATTGAAACTTTGACCTACTTTTCTTGACATGTAATCAGATCTATTCTGGGTCACTGGCAATCTATAAACCCAATTTGATATGAAATCAACCAATAGTTTTGCTGCTAAAGTGGTGACAAACCAAACCAAAAACAATACCCTTTGCCTCCCCTCCTGGGGGCAGGGTAATAATAATAATAATAATAATAATAATAATAATAATAATAATAATAATAATAATATCCATCATTGATTGAGCCAATGAATGAAACTTTTTCTGATAAATGACCTTGGTCTGAATGTCAGAATGTCATTCTTTTAATAGATAGATGAAGCTGTTTTACCTGTTTTACATCTGACAAGCCCTAAACTGATCGTTCATGCCAAGGATTTAACAACCATGGCTTACAGTTGCTACTGGAAGTGTAATTTCCTCCACGATGGTAACAGCGGTGGCAGATAGTGGTGCATGTCTTGGTATCCACTGTATCCTTCTCACAGCAGTGCTCCAGCTGCCGTGTTAGTGTGTGTCCAGATATTCACTCTGTAAGTATCCATTATCCAAAGGAAGCTGCACACATGTCAGCACTGAATTTATATGTAACAGCTGACAAAGTGGAAGAGGAAAGAAATGTGTGTGAGAGATAGTGTGTGACTAACAGACTCTAACAGGCAGTGGCATCTCCAGCTTTCACGCTTTCATCAATGGAACTTGCTTTTCATACAATGAGCCATAAAATTTACATCATGCTTTCAGATATCAGTACATGAGACTTGCTTTGTGACATTTTAATTTATTGCAAACAAGCTGCAGTGTCATTCTATAGCTTCTTTCAATCACCACTTTGCTGCTTACTCAGTTGTCACATTTTTTTCCTACATGACACAATGAGTATAGAAAATGTATTATTACCACCTTGCTACTTGTTTCTACTAGTACTTTACAATGTGCAACTGCCTGTTTTTTTTTCTTTTTTTTTTTTAAGAGTTATTGTTTTGCTATTTTCTTGTAGTATTTCTTGTATGCATATCTGGTGTTGTGTTGCTATTGGAACCTCAATTTCCTGAGGGTTCTGCCCAATGGATCAATAAAATTCTATCAAATTAAATCGAATCGCATTGAATCTGATATGGACCAACACCAGTCTGTCTACAGCAGCTAACGGCATCATTAGTTACAGTCATTTGCATTTTTATTTGAAATATTAATCCCTGCTCAGACTTTGCCAGTCCATTTGTAAGTGCATCTGTTCATGTTAGTGTTGCCAGATGTGTTTCGGAAGCACTATATGCAGTATTTCTACTTACACATATTAAAAATGACTTAAAATTATTAGTGTTAGTGTTGTGTTTAGAATAAAGAGCTCTGAAGTTATGTCAAACACACCAATATACGGTGTTAGATTATAGAGATATGAACTGAATTTATTTACAGCAATGAGATGGGGATTTATGTGACCACTAGAGGGAGTAGTTAGTCACTCTGCCAGTCTCCGATGGTGAGGAAAACTAACATCATGGAGTTTAATGACGAAATGCAAACTTCTCTTCTACACGGTTGAGTTTAATTATGAGGCTTATGAAGATATAATGTTATTATGGGAATGTTATTATGTTTGCTAAGTTGCCGTTTGACAGTTCTGACATTGTTTGTTGGATTCCAAACAGATCTTTAGTGCAGCTCTTGACAACACAAACCGTACAGAAAACGGAGGTGATTTGTGGTTCTACTGTGGCTGTTTTCTGTCTAAAAACAGAGCTAAGCTAATTGAGCTAAAATGTAAACTATCAGCTGATGCAGTGCGTGAAGATTATAAGACACAGTGTTATCTTGAGCAACTGTTAAAATAAACAGCTATGATTTTTAGTTTGGAAGAAGAAAAATTGATGGTTCCATTACACAAATGAGTGTAAATAATGAGCTTTACATCACCTGAACAGACTGGCTTTGAAATGTTTCTTTGCACATTTAATTCACCGTAAAAATTCAGTCTGTTCTTAGCAAAGGAATGTGAACGAGTGACATTTTGTTGTTTGAGATAACTTGTACAACAATGCATAAATTAAACTGCACGATTCTCAAAGCACCTTCTAGTGTTTTAATATTTTTAAAAGGAACATTCCATGGTGGTAAAAAAGGGTACCTTTTAAAGTAAAATAAAATAATTATTTTAGTTAATCATTTTGAAGTTGAATCCAATTAAAATGATTAAATTTTTATCGGTTAATATGATATATCTCTGTTCAGTTAAAATAAGGAAAGTCAAAATATTTAACAAAAATGTAACATGTTAAAAGAGCATGAAAAAATCATGTGAGTGTAACATAAGCAGATCATGAAACATGCACATGATTTTTATGAGTGTCCAAAACATAACTTTATTTAGTGGAACGGCTTTCAGTGCTTTTATTATGTTAGTTCAACAGATTTTTTTTTTCAGTGCATGGTCTTCATCTGTGGTTTGAGGAACAAACTTTAACAACCAAGCCATAAGGTTAAAACACTGCCAAAACAAACATAAAAAAAACCTAGACCATGAACTAAATGAACCAAAAATCATCTCATACCAACATCTGTAAAAACATGTATTGGAGTGTCACTGCTTATAGTCTAATGGGGCCTCAGGCATGAACTTAAATAGGTGACAGACATTTTTTTATTTGTTTTCCAATGTATAGGAACATCGTACTCTATGTACAATATCAGGTGGTTTTAACAACTGTGTTATGAAACTGTTTTGGGTTTGGAACTGGAGGTGCCTGCCCCGGTACAGAATAAGACGTAATAAAGATGAAGCATTTCATAATATATTTATCAGTGTTGTGCAAGTTACTTCCAAACTGTTATGCATTACAGATTACTTGTTATTGTTATTTAAAGGTAATTCCTAACTGTACAGTATTACTGTGTCAGAATTGTAATTTTTTGATTTGATTTATTTATTTTGAACATGCAAAGAAACAAAATAAAACAAAATGAAGCAAATTAAAACAAAAACAAAATAATTTAATGAACAGACTCTATCTTCAAGTACGTGCAAGTCTGAATTTGGTTTGGTCGAAAAGGAGTGGTAAGAAGTGTAAACTAAATTTTTTATGACCTCCGCCAAGGAGGTTATGTTTTTGCCAGGGTTTGTTTGTTTTTTGTCTCTTTGTTTGTTTGTTTGTTTGTTTGTCTGTCTGTTAGTGTGCAACATAACCCAAAAAGTTATGGACAGATTTGGATGAAATTTTCAGGGTTTGTTGGAAATGGGATAAGGAAGAAATGATTAAATTTTGGTGGTGATCGGGGGTGGGGGGGCCCACGGGGGGGGGGGGGGGGGGGGGGGGGCACTGATCAGCCTTGGCGGAGGTCTGCGCTCTCCGAGTGCTTCTAGTTTTATTTTATTTTACCTTTATTTAAGCAGGAAGTCCCAGTGAGATTAGGAATCTCTTTTGCAAGGGAGACCTGGCCAAGGTAGCAGCCATACAAAGTCCAAACAACATAAAACACATACATGATGCACAATGAACAATAAAACACAATACCAACTATTCAACCATAATGGCATCAAGAAAAAAAAAAAAAAAAAACAGTGATATTCCTCCTTCACTGCATTCTCCATGATACTTTTAAAACCATTAACAGAAATAAATATATGTAGTTTTACAGTTTTTTGAAGATTATTCCATGACCATGGTGCGTGGTAGGAAAATGCTGTTTTTCCAAAGTCTGTCAGAATTTGGGGAACAGTCAAAAGCAACCACTTGGAGGAATGTAGCGTTACATGCATAACATGACTCCTGTATTACTTTTGAGTTACATATAGACTCCTGTCATAAATGGCTAGGGTTAGCATAAAGTCCCACCCCCAATACAAGAGATAGGAGAGCCTTGGGGCACATAAATTTGCGCCCTGAAGTACATGTAAACGGATAGCTCAGTAAGTAACACTATGGTCTACGATGTTCGAATCCCAGTAGGAACGCTTGCATTTGTTTCAACATTTTACGTGTTCAAACAGAGGGCATGACAACAGTAGATAAATCCACAATCGATAAAGAATTCTGACTAGTCATGGAAACGTCAGCTTACCTTGTCGTTGCTGATCACTGGGATCATGCTAATGCTAACTAGCTTCTGTGAAGTAGGGCTAGGGTTAGTAATGAACATTCATCCATGTGGACAATGGACTGTCTTCTGCCGTCTTCACCCACTGGCTGAACACCAACAGGAAATAGAACTTTACAGACGCATTTTTGATTCCTTAAGGTCTCATGGTCTTGCTGTTTTTTTTTTCATTTGAGCAATTAAATGATGGGCGAAAAGTGTATTGTAATGCAAGTGCTATTGAAAATGTACAGAGTAAAGTATTACTGAAAATTGATTAGTAAAGCCTTACACTACTGCGTTACAGCAAAAAAAGTAATCTGTTACTGTAATGCATTACTTTGTAATGTGTTACTCCCAACACTGATATCTATTAATATGTAAATCATATATTTCCAAACCCAAACCAAGGCATTTTCATTCTTTGAACCTAAAAATCTTTTAGGAGACAGACTAACACAAATCCTTGAATGACAAATATCACTGGGAAGAAAGTACAATGTTGACGTGTTATTCCGTAGATGGTCATACTTTCAGCTGTTAAAGGGTGCACTTTGATACTCAGCATAAATGATGTCTGTCTGGATTTGTTCTTATACAGTAACTGAGATCCAAACACTGTCTTGTAGATAATCAGAAACAACCCGCAGTGTCTTAATCTTAAAACTTCAACCTCTCTCTTTGGATTTTGACGTCTCGCTCTCGCTGGTGACCACCTCCTGAAGGTCAGCTGCTTTGTCTCCATTTAGAGTCTCTATAAAGCGGCTAAGTGTTTGGCAGGGAGCTCTGGATTTACTGGAAATGACTGTTGCCGAGGACAAAGCAAAACTTTTTTTATTCCACTCACCACCCAGAAACACCTGGCATAAGGTCTGCAGCGACTCTGGACGAGAAAAAAAAAAAAAAAACTCCACACATCCAGGAACATGAGTTAATGTGATGTTGCAGCAGCTGGGGTGCCTTTTATTACTGCCGTTATATTAAGTTAAAAATAAGAAGAATGGTAAGAAGTATAATTTCAATAGACAGTTAGAGGAGACCAGCTGGAACTGTGGGTAAAGTACCTGGAGTTACACCAGCAACGTAGTTTGCATGTTGGATTGTTTGCACATCATGATGCCTGGATGACTGTGTTTACTAAAAAGACACTATAGTAATCCTAAATCTTGATTATATCCAAATACTCTGATTTGTGTCCTGATTCCTATCAGATTAGCAGGTCTGTTACACTTCTGTTCACAGTGGAGTTTCCACACGGAGCAGCTGTCTACTGGGTGTGGATGTGGACTGTTTACTTTATCCAACATGTCAGTTAGAGCCAGGGAGCGTTACACCTTCCGGCTAAAAACACTACTTCCCTAGAAGTAAATTGACTAGACTGTGAGTGTGTGTGTGTGTGTGTGTGTGTATACTACCGTTTGCACAGAGTGTGTGTGTGTGTGTGTGTGTGTGTGTGTGTATACTACCATTTGCACAGAGTGTGTGTGTGTGTCTATGTCTGAACCGTGGTACCGTCCACGCACCACTTCCATTGCTTGTTCAGCTGGATGCAAAAAGTTTAATGTACTGGCAGATTTAACTGAACTCCCCCATGATTATTAAAAACAGTTTGGATAATAAAAAATGTTAAATATAGTTTGACACAAATTAACCCATAAAGACACAGTGCTACTCTTGTGGCAGTTTCAAATTATTATTTTTTCTCTATTTTTAACTTTCTTATGTGATTGATCACCATTTATTCTAATATTATCCTCTGTATTTTGGATTTTTTTTCAGTATAAATCAGGTATTTTCCTGTATCCTCCTGAGACCCAGGGAAGTAAAGATTTTGGGTTTTTACATTAAATAATTACTTTGATTAGAAATAGCATGATGCATTTTTTTTTCCCAGATACATTTTTTTAAAAAATCTTTTTTATGGAATATCCTTTGCAGTGATTTTTTTTTTTTTTTTAGTAAAGCTGTGAAAGTCTTGTCCCCTACAAAGGACAAAAATGCATTGCAGGGACTCAGGAGGATATTTAATTTACTGATCATGTAGAATGTATTTTATCTGGGGTGGACAGTCTGTTCATTTATTATGTTTTATTGTGTTTTCATCTTAGTATTTTATCTTCTTATTATGTTTGTATTGTGATTATTTTACTGTACAGCACTTTGAAAACCTTTGTGTTTGTTTAAATTTGTGCTTTTAAAAAAAAATGCAATGGATGTTCATAAAAGACAGATTAAAGTTGAAGGTTATTATATCAAAAATAGTGAATTTTCTCACCAAAATATATCATTAACTGAACATAAACCTAGTGTGTCCATCCACTATCATTGATCCAACTCCATGGGTTTTACTGGTGAATCAATGTTGTAGAAGATAACGGTGTTTCCACGGTAACTACGGAGCCTCTGAATGTCCAAATGGGTCATATCTGGTGACCGTGAAAAGATGACAAACTGTATTTTACAGTAATTATTTCCATGTATTGATAGGATAAGTGCATTAAAAGGTATTAAACATTTTAGATCAGTAGACGTTTTTGGTCTCCACTGGCTGTTTGGGTCTTTATGGGTTAAAAAAAGAAAACCATAATATTAATTAATGAGGTTAGCTTAACAAGGAGGTTTCAGGGTCTGATTATAGATCATAAATTCTTTCACAAACCTCACACAGCTTGTATAAAGTCCAAACTGTGTAAAGGTGTTGCAGTTCTGCACAAAAGAAAGTATGTGTCCAATGTGTGAACTAAATGTAAGGAAACACAATTAATATAAAAACACCATAAAACTCAGGTAAAAGTATTAGAAGTAAAGTGTTACTAAGACCGAGGGCAAGAGCGGTGAATTGGAATAACTCAAAAAGAAGAACAGATTACATATGGTTTGTATATTCTGTTTTCTATATATACAGAACTTCTCTGCAAAATTTCAGGTTGTTCATGGTTGTTAATGTTATTCAAAAAATTTTAAAGGATAATTTTTCGTAAGAGAAAAGTTTGGAGTGTTCATTATTTGCATCTTATGTTATGGTTTTATTGGTTTGGCCCATTTGAGATCATACTCGACTGAATGTGACCCGGTTTGGCCCTTTTGAGGTCACACTAGACTGAATGTGGCCCGGTTTGGCCCATTTGAGATCATACTAGACTGAATGTGGCCCGGTTTGGCCCATTTCAGATTATACTAGACTGAATGTGGCCCGGTTTGGCCCATTTCAGATTATACTAGGCTGAATGTGGCCCCGGTTTGGCCCATTTCAGATTATACTAGACTGAATGTGGCCCGGTTTGGCCCATTTCAGATTATACTAGGCTGAATGTGGCCCCGGTTTGGCCCATTTCAGATTATACTAGGCTGAATGTGGCCCCGGTTTGGCCCATTTCAGATCACACTAGACTGAATGTGGCCCCGTTTGGCCCATTTTTGATCACATTGGAGTGAATGTGGCCCCGGTTTGGCTCATTTGAGATCACACTAGACTGAATGTGGCCCGGTTTGGCCCATTTGAGATCATACTAGACTGAATGTGGCCCCGGTTTGGCCCATTTCAGATTAAACTAGACTGAATGTGGCCCGGTTTGGCCCATTTCAGATTATACTAGACTGAATGTGGCCCCGGTTTGGCCCATTTCAGATTATACTAGACTGAATGTGGCCCCGGTTTGGCCCATTTCAGATCACACTAGACTGAATGTGGCCCCGTTTGGCCCATTTTTGATCACATTGGACTGAATGTGGTCCCGATTTGGCACATTTGAGATTATACTAGACTGAATGTGGCCCCGGTTTGGTCCATTTGAGATCATACTAGACTGAATGTGGCCCGGTTTGGCCCATTTCAGATTAAACTAGACTGAATGTGGCCCGGTTTGGCCCATTTGAGATTATACTAGACTGAATGTGGCCCCGGTTTGGCCCATTTCAGATTATACTAGACTGAATGTGGCCCCGGTTTGGCCCATTTCAGATCACACTAGACTGAATGTGGCCCCGTTTGGCCCATTTTTGATCACATTGGACTGAATGTGGTCCCGATTTGGCACATTTGAGATTATACTAGACTGAATGTGGCCCCGGTTTGGTCCATTTGAGATCATACTAGACTGAATGTGGCCCGGTTTGGCCCATTTCAGATTAAACTAGACTGAATGTGGCCTGGTTTGGCCCATTTGAGATTATACTAGACTGAATGTGGCCCCGGTTTGGCCCATTTCAGATTATACTAGACTGAATGTGGCCCCGGTTTGGCCCATTTCAGATCACACTAGACTGAATGTGGCCCCGTTTGGCCCATTTTTGATCACATTGGACTGAATGTGGTCCCGATTTGGCACATTTGAGATTATACTAGACTGAATGTGGCCCCGGTTTGGCCAATTTGAGATTATACTAGACTGAATGTGGCCCCGGTTTGGCCCATTTCAGATCACACTAGACTGAATATAGCCCCGTTTGGCCCATTTTTGATCACATTGGACTGAATGCGGTCCCGATTTGGCACATTTGAGATTATACTAGACTGAATGTGGCCCCGGTTTGGCCCATTTGAGATCATACTAGACTGAATATGGCCCCGGTTTGGCCCATTTGAGATTATACTAGACTGAATGTGGCCCCGGTTTGGCCAATTTGAGATTATACTAGACTGAATGTGGCCCCGGTTTGGCCCATTTCAGATCACACTAGACTGAATGTAGCCCCGTTTGGCTCATTTTTGATCACATTGGACTGAATGTGGTCCCGATTTGGCACATTTGAGATTATAGTAGACTGAATGTGGCCCCAGTTTGGTCCATTTGAGATCATACTAGACTGAATGTGGCCCCGGTTTGGTCCATTTGAGATTATACTAGACTGAATGTGGCCCCGGTTTGGCCCATTTGAGATCATACTAGACTGAATATGGCCCCGGTTTGGCCCATTTGAGATTATACTAGACTGAATGTGGCCCCGGTTTGGCCAATTTGAGATTATACTAGACTGAATGTGGCCCCGGTTTGGCCCATTTGAGATCACACTAGACTGAATGTGGCCCGATTTGGCCCATTTAAGATTATTCTAGACTGAATGTGGCCCCGGTTTGGCCCATTTGAGAACATACTAGACTGAATGTGGCCCCGGTTTGGCCCATTTGAGATTATACTGCACGGAATGTGGCCCCAATTTGGCCCATTTGAGATCACACTGGGCTGAATGTGGCCCGGTTAGGCCCATTTGAGATTATACTAGACTGAATGTGGCCCGGTTTGGCCCATTTGAGATTATACTACACGGAATGTGGCCCCGGTTTGGCCCATTTGAGATCACATTGGGCTGAATGTGGCCCGGTTAGGCCCATTTGAGATTATACTAGACTGAATGTGGCCCCGGTTTGGCCCATTTGAGATTATACTAGACTGAATGTGACCCCGGTTTGGCCCATTTGAGATTATACTAGACTGAACGTGGCCCGGTTTGGCCCATTTGAGATTATACTAGACTGAACGTGGCCCGGTTTGGCCCATTTGAGATTATACTAGACTGAATATGGCCCGGTTTGGCCCATTTGAGATTATACTAGACTGAATGTGGCCCCTGAACTAAAATGAGTCATGACTCCCCTGTTCTAGCACATCCATGACATTGATTTTTACAGTGATAGCAATCATTTCACAGGAAAAGCAAATCCAACTATACTAACAACTAATATGAAGGAATGGAGAGGAATGTGTGGTGCTTAGCCCACCCCTCTGTTTCACTGACCCCCACTCTTTTCATGACGCTCCACAGTCTCACTACTTCTGTGTTGGCACCGAACGCTGCCAAGAAACACAATCGGAGTGTAATTGGTGGGATGTACAGTAACAGACACGAGGCAGCGGAGTACAGAGTGAATGAAGTTTGTGAGTCTTTGGTTGTTAGACAGCTGTGTGTGTGTGTGTGTGTGTGTGTGTGTGTGCGTGTGTGTGTGTGTGTGTGTGTGTGTGTGTGTGTGTGTGTGTGTGTGTGTCTCATATGGCTTCACCACTGGAGAACTGGAGTAATTAAGCACATGTGGCAAAGTGACAACTGCTGTTTACAGGGAGGAGGCAGTAACACAAACACTCTAATGCAGTCCTGTAGAAGAGCTTCCATTTTAGTTCTAAAATGCTGCAGTAGTAGTAGAAACAAATGATTTATTTATAGATTTGTTTCTAAATTCAGTTTCAGTTTAGTTTATTTCGAATATGCAACAAAACTGAAGTCATCCTACTAAGTCCTTAGAAATAAAACAGATTGCAAGAAAACATGAAAAAAAGATGTATAAACATATACAGTCATGGAAAAAATGATTAGACCACCCTTATTTTCTTCACTTTCTTCTTCATTTCAATGCCTGGTACAACTAAAGGTATATTTGTTTGGACAAATACTGTATAAAAACAAAGATAGCTCATAAGACTTTAATTTCAGAGCTGATATCCATCCATTTTCCATGTTTTCTTGATAATAACCAAAATCACTTCAGTTCTTACATCAGTACCTATGGCATTGTACTGACAAAAACAGTGCTTTTAGGCATTCCATGTTTTCTTTTCTGTCTGTTTTAGTCACATGATACACACAGGAGTTAGTACTTGATTGTATAACTATTGTTTTTGATGGTCTAATAATTTTTTCTGTGACTGTAGATGAAAACAAAGTATGACTTCATTCACACATTCAAAAAGGAGTGGGAGGAAGTACAATTTATCTAATCCCACCCCTTCTCCACACACAGTCTATCCTTTAGCTTCCAATCAGCATAACATATAAAAAATCAAGTCCCTTGGATCTTTTGTCACTAGTTAACCTCACTTGTCATCTTCACATACACATACACATACATACATAAACACTTATATTGACATACCAAAAAAGTAAATAAATAAATACATACATATGTCTTTGAAGGCAACACAAAATGAATACGCAATATTGAGTCTCAAAATTCTGTCTCTTTTATGATTCTGTCTATATAAATGGTCATAGAATCATCTCTTTCTAGTATTTTCATTCAACAGTCAGACCCTAATGTTTTTTTAGGCCTGTATTCAATCGTTTCCCACTTCTTCTTCATCAAACACACCTCATTCTGTGTTTTCTCCCTGCACACATCTGCCGGGGTAATCTGGTTAAAACAGGTTGGATCCCTCTGATTGGATTTTACAGCATCAGTACTGCAGTTAAGTTTGAAGCTATCTTCCACCTCACTTAGTTTCAGCTCAGTAGGTTGCAGAGGAAGGATCCTCTATATGGCAGCAGGACTCAGACAAAACAGTTTAAGCTGCCAAACAATTGAGGGCCAATGGCGTTTAAGAGTTAACTACAGGGGGTGGAGATTGGGGGTTTCAGATGAGTTGAAGCTTTCTGCCATGTGGCTCTGATTTGGATCTACAGACAGGGTGGAGGTTGAACATGAGGACAGCCATAACCTCAGGGCTTAAGGCAGAACATACTAGAAACACGAGCGCAACTGGTGTGTTCAAAGAACCTCATTGGTGTCGTGAGGAATGTACCTCTGGTAGATGATTTTTGTTGTAGAATCCAATATCGGAATATGTTACGTGGTGAAAGTGTGATGCAAAGTAATGCACTGCTGAAGTAAATACCTTGTGACAAAAGTTAAACTAGATTAAAGTTTTTTGTTTTTTTTTGCTGGACCACAAAGCGCCTTTTGGCTGCATGTTACTGAGCCAAATTCTAATGAATGAGAGGCCTGTGAATTTTCACACACAGCCGTGTCAGACAGCCATAAGCTGCCAATATGCTTCATGTAAGCCCTTTGCAGCCATGTGCCGTCCACCTACATGTACCAAGTCATATGGAAGTCTTTCCTGGAGTTTCCATCAAACTCCGACACAATAAAACACACATGAGGGCCTCTCGGTGTAATTTTACATATTTTCACCTTTCACAAAGTCCTACCCTTTAAACTAAACTCTGCAGGTTGTAAAGTTTTCTTAAAATCTGTATGAATTAATGTTTTTTAGAAAAGGACAAAATAAACGATGCATCTTTGGGAGGAACAGATCAGTAAACTGACTGTCGACAAAAACAAGGATGAAAAATCTTTTTTCAAATAATAATGAGCAGTGTTGGGTGTACAGTAACAGATTACTTTTTGCTGTAACACAATAGTGTAAGGCATTACTAATCAATTTTCAGTAATATTTGACTCAGTACATGCTCAATAACGTTTGCGTTACAACACAATTTTGACCCGTAATTTAATTGCTGAAATGAAAATAAAAAACAGCAAGACCATGACACCCTTAAGGAATCAAAAATGTGTCTGTAAAGTTCTATTTCCTGTTGGTGTTCAGCCAATGGGTGAAGACAGCAGAAGACAGTCCTTTGTCCACATGGTCGTATGCGCATTACTAACCCTAACCCTGCTTTACAGAAGCTAGTTAGCATTAGCATGATCCCTGTGATCAGCAATGACAAGGTAATATAATGTTTCTATGACTAGGCAGAATTCTTTATCAATTGTGGATTTATCTACCGGTGTTCTCTGTTTGAACATGTAAGATGTTGAAAAAAATGCAAGCGTTCCTGCTGGGATTTGAACATCGTAAACCAGAGGTAGGCAGCTTCAGTCCTCCAGGGCCGGTATCCTGCATGTTTTAGATATTTCCCTCTTCCAGCACACCTGGAAGCCATTACATCGTTATCAGGCTTCTGCAGAGGTTGATGATGAGCTGATCATTAATTGAACCAGGTGTTAGAAAAGGGAAATATCTAAAACATGCAGGATACCGGCCCTCGAGGACTGGAGTTGCCAACCCCTATCATAGACCATAGTGTTACTTGCAGAGCTATCTGTCCACATGTACTACAGGGTGCAAATTTATGCATCCCAAGGCTCTACTATCTCTTGTATTGGGGAGGGGGTATGCACCATTTATGTCAAGAGTCTGTATGCAACTCAAAAGTAATGCAGGAGTCATGTAATGCATTACAATTCTGAGACAGTAATATTGTAAGGTAAGGAATTACTTTAAAAAAGTGATAATGAGACACTGATATTAGAGAATCAGAGGGATGACAAAACTGCAAGATGTCAAAGAAATAAAGCATTAATGAGTCTGATTTATGATGCACAAACTGTAATCTGTTACACTGTTGGTTACTGAGCAAACTAATCATATTACTGTGATATGTTACCAATTAAAACTGCAGTGCATGACAGTTTTTTTCACATCACCAATTTCCTTCAGCACATTCAGCACGTTGCAGTCCAAGTGGTCTGAGAGGATATGAGATGTCTGTATCGACTACCTTCCTGTATTTCCAGACTGTGGAAAACCTGCTCTGTGACAGGTTTTTGGTTAATCATGGGTGTTTTCAGACAGGTAAAGAGGTTGAATACATGAGTGACAGCTGTAATTACTGACCACGGATCAGATTTTGTCAGACGTGACACTCCTGCTCGGCTCCGTGTCTGAGCGTGGGAGCCTGGAAAAGCATCTTGAAACGGTGTCAGGTTGTGTGTATTTATATTTAATGCTTTGACTTGGACTGAGAGGAGAGAGCTGCAGAAGGAAGGGGTGTTTCACATTCTGGCTTTATGCATTATTGTCTTACACTGGTACTAATGGAGTATTTGACCTTATTGGAGCCTTCATTTCAGCAGTTTCTCACAATCATTTGCACTGGAGTGGAACAATGTTGGGACCTCACATGGTTTAGAAATGACTCTCCACATCTGTGTTTAATACAGTATATTTATTCCATGAATATCCATCACATGCTATAGATTTGAGGTTGCTCTTTCTGAATAGTCTCCAGAATTTGCACCTACATTTTTTTTTAAATTTGAGGCAGAATAAAGACAAAAATGCTAATTCACACAATGTTAAAGGGGTCGTATTTTGCTAAACCCACTTTTATTAGTCTTTGGATTGTTTTACTGTATTTCAAGAACAATTCAGGAGAACAAGAACACAAAAGGATACGATAAAGGAATATTAACTTGACTGATATCCATTAACTAAGTAAAAAAAAAAAAATATATATATATATATATATATATATATATATATATATGCAAAAACCATTCATATTAAACAGTCTATATAATAAGTGAATAAATCTATCAACACAATATTTGTTTTAAGGGATAAATGTACATGTCATTTCAGCTCACTGTCACTCACACAAAAAAAAGGAAAATAGAAGTATGACTTGAAGGGGTCATATTTTGCTAAACCCACTTTTATTAGTCTTTGGTTCATTTATTTGTGTATTTGGACCCTAATAGTTCATAAAGTTTGAATTTAAACCCTCCAGGTGCTGCAAAGCTATCTTTATATTCGTTCCGGCAAAAATCAAATGGATTTCTACAACCTGTTTTAATTCCTGCTTAATTTGTTATGTTTTATAACTAGTTACGTCACAATATTTGCACATTTAAGGTCAAGACTTCCAACAAACATTTCTCCGAGTACGACATAATTGTTGGTCAGCAGCAGTGGTTGTAGTAAAAACTGAAAATATGTCCAAACTTTGAGTCGATTACCTAAAATGTTCAGTTGTTGGTTGTCTTAACGAACACAAGTGGCTAAACGGGACAGAGCAGCACAGTCAACAACCTGGAGGGGGTGGGGCATGAAGTGGCTCTTTTGCATTTAAAGGGCCAGCGCTCAAAAAGACCTTTCTGGTGTCATTACTCAGAAATAGGGTTGAAGATGGACCTGTGGAGTTGAATTAATGAAGAATTCAGACCCAAGCAGAGCATTTACAGTTTATGTAGACCACAGGGAAATGTTTTAAAATCCATAATTCCAAATTCAAGACTTTTTAAGACCCCGCACGAACCCTGAAGATCTTTTCTGCTTCCTAGTCCTTAATGAAAAACCAGAGAAAGCTCAAACAGCACAAAATGAAAACCATATTGAAAGAGACAAGCTTATCTGAATTAACACATGGAGCCAATTACAGGTGTATAATTGAAAAAAATGGGCAACCATAAATAACCTTTTTTTTTTTTACTGTTGGATTTGCTCACCTTGATATTTGAGTAAGTTGTACATTTAAAACCAACAAATTCAACACAAAAACACCAAAATGGTCGGAACACAGAGTTAGCAATCCGACCGCGTTTGATGAACTCATGTCAACAATTTCACATAACCCAGACATGTCTGTTAACGTCTTACTCTGCTCTCATGACCCCTCGCAGTTACCCTGTAGATAACCTGACACATCCATCTTACGCTGACAGTTTGTTCAGGTCATTACTTCTTCCACGGGGGGAACCAGGACCTGGCTACAGTCACAGGATGCAGGTAGAACCAATGAATAAATGAACGCAAACAAAAAGACCCAAAGTATAAGCTCAGCGGAGATATCTAATGATGGCGGCCATCTTTTATGGTAGTGTCACTGTGTCTAATTATTCTTGTAATCATTAGCTTAGCCTTAGTTCTCGTCCTTGTGTGCCGCTAAGGGCATTTCGGGGGCATGAAGGCGGCCTAAATCCCGCAGGACTGACCCTCAGTGTAAACAATCACCCTTCAAAGAACTCATCGCAGATCCACAAGTCAACTCGTCTTCACATTCATGAACCTCGACATGCATCTTCGTCTGCTGTGAAGTGAAACCGTTCCAGAATCTCACATCACAACAGCTATAACATTTAAGAGACGTCTTGGAAGTGCATTAAAATGCGCAGTTTGTCTTTCAATAGGTGGCCAATAGAAGGCCTGCGTTGAGTATTAAGGACCCCTGCCGGGTGGTCCAGGCCTGTCTGCATTCACATTAGGAGTCCACTCAGAAAAGGAATGAGGCTGGGGGTTGGGAAGGTGGGTTTGGAAGAAGTGCTCCATGCTTGTGGGTTTTTTGTCACACATGATTTAAATCAGTTGGCGTGGCGGGCACCGCTGAGGTCTCCACCAACGGGTCCTTCATGTGGCTCATGTGGCCAATGAAATGCACAGCCTTCAGAAGTAATTTATTGATCGGAGACGTAGTGAATCCGACTTCAGTAACTGATCAATTAAAGGTCTGTATTGTTCTGTTAATGGTCAGATACATGAGCCGATGTTTGATGGTTAGACATGAAACTGTCCCAAATGTCATTGAAAGAACCCGATTTGGGATATTTCAACCAAACGACTACTGCCCCTTCATGCCCAGTTTATTCTGACATGATCTTTAATATTACCCTTCACTTTTATAATGAAATATAACAAACCAAAACGCATGTATTAAGCTTTATTTGAAAGGGAGTGCTCTTGGGCAGACCAAATTTTGTCATGAGAGCTGAGGTCACATTGAATACTGACTTTTGCCTGTAGATACCATGAAGTTCAGATTTTTTGTGTCGTTTGCACGTATTTGCTGTATTTCCTTGTTACTTAAAGCAGCAAAAGACTTTCATCACAATTTTTTTTTTTCAAATTTGTAAAACCCCAGTAATAGCCTAATTATCACTAATCCATTCGTCTTTCCGTGCTTATATACCCAAATCACTTCCCTCATGGTGAACAACTGCGAAGATGACTCCATCATAAACACAGCCCGCTTGTTCACATAAGAAACTGAAACATCACTCGCGCCTTTTTGGAAATTTTGTTTGCAAAGTGCGTTGTGGGAATGCCGACCAAGTGAAAGTAGTTTCTCATGGATTTGGCAAGAAAACGATTGTTTGTACGCTATTTATGTTACAACATGCATCACTATGCTTATGTTGCTACCCTTATTTTTTTTTTTCTTTTTATATTTAGACTTATGTTTTTGGCCTGTTACTTATGAGTGTGTTTAGTTGGTTTATTCCCTTACGAGTGGGGGGTGGGAAGAGTGCACAAAGGAGAACTGCAAAATGTAAGACCCAGCATCACTATGTTTGTACTGTATCTGAATGATTTTCTTTCGTGAAATAAAAAGATATTTAAAAGGAAAAAAAAAAAAAAAAGAAAGAAAACGAGTCAGATCGCTACAAAGTAAAATTATACAGTCCACCACTGTTGTTTTAAAGAATGAGTCTAGTCGGTTGATGGACCGCAAATTCGCTGTCTCTTCATGAGTGGTGAACCCAAATGTCACTTTTACCTCCATCAACTGACTATACTCATTCTTTAATTGGAAATAGAAGATAAAATTTTACAGGAAAGAACCAAAGTTGAATACAATAGTGTTAGACATAAAATATTGTAGTGTAGGTGGAAACTTGGCAAGAATTTAGCTCTGTGTCAAGTATGAACAGGAGTTGTACTTTTTTTTGACAAGTAGGACAAAATATGTTGGACTATTCACAACAGGATAGCTATTGTTCTGCCTATGGCTCTCACTCAGGGTGCAACTTTAGAAATTACAAAAATACAAAAAAAAAAACAAAAACACAAAAAGGCCAATAAACATTGCCATACACATACTAAGTCAAAACTAGTACTAATGCAACAACCCCGCTGAATTCTTGCACATAAAAATAACACATTTACAACAAAATACCCACTACCCATAATGCACTGTGGCAAACATGCCACAATATGAATGGACACAATATTAACAATATCAACAGTATGAATATCTATGAACAAATCTATAAAATAGTGCATTTATGTTTGAATAAATATTTCATTGTTATTGCATGAACTTATTGCACATAATTCACATTATCCAAGGTTGTTGCTCATTATTGGAAGTGGTTGCACGTGGATACACTGAGGAAAGGGATTTAAAATGAAGAACATTAGTGTGATAATTTTTTGCAGTTAAGTGTGGTGACAGTTATTGGGAGGAAACTGTCTCTGAATCTAAGAATGTGTGTGAAGAATGGATGTTAAAAGGATGACTCATACCCTGCAGGTTGCACCATAACTTTTGCACCAAACACACAGTGCTTCCTCTGTTCTGAGTGGCCAAAACATCACAACATATACTTTTAAACCAAATCTAAACTACCCAGACTCATCCGTTAAGACTCCCACATTAGGACTTTGACGTTGCCCTCAGTCAGCAGGCGTGTCTCAGTTAATGTTATCATAAATGTAGTTGACGTCCCACCTCAGTTAGGCAGAAATTCTTTATCAACTGCACACTTATCTAACTGGGCAGTGACAATAATGTGTGCGTCTGTGTGTGTGTGAGGCCACCACAGATAACACACGACTTCTACAGTTGACCAAGAGGTGTGGTAATGCATAAAGGGTGTTTTCATGTGGTCTAAATAGAAACACAGAGAAATAGGTGACGTGAAACAATTATTAACTGCACAGGTGTAGACAGCGGGGGAAACAAAACGTACCTTTGATAACAGATTAGAGCAGGTGATGGCGGCAGTCGGAGCAGTTATTGAAATACATGTCTAGGATGTAATAAATATCAGTTTTCCATCATTTGAATGTCTGTTAAAGCAAATCAGGAGGTCACTTTGAGTCATCAACACTGACCTTTTTTTTTTTTTTTATTATTCTTAGACTTCCTGCTCAGCAGTAATAATAAGGGGATTCACTTTTGGGAAAAATAGGTTTCTACAGTTTCATTATGACTCATTGTGTGTCTCAGTACGTACAAACACACTCATATTGTGCAACACTCAGGAAAAAATAATACATTTAAGTCATAACAGCTAAAAGGAGTGATATTACATTTATCGAATGAGAAAGAAGAGCATATTCAGAGGCAAATATCTTGATTTCCTTCGATTACACTGGGTTACAAAAAAATGTTTTTTGCAAGTTGTCTAGCTTCTTTCAACTGAATTAGGACCATTTTGCGCCGCTAAATCCAAAAATGACATCTGTTTTTCTCAATCAGGTCAGGTTTTTTTGCTAATTTGATTTTGAAAAATTTGATCTTCTCACAAAATTGATTGCATTTTTGTGACTTTATCAGTTGATTTTTTATATAGTTCTCACCTAAAATAGGTTTTAAGAGAAAAAAAAATCATTTGATCACTTGATTCCTGTTAGGTACAATGGTGTATTCACCACAGATGTAGCAGAATACGTCAGGCTTATTTTTGCAAGATCTTCTAATCGAAGCCATTTCATTTGCCTGTAATGTTAAAAAAACCATTAATCATAAATTGGCAAAAGTAAAATCTTCAGAACTTCATTGCAAGAAATATGAAAGAATTTTGTATCATATGATGTGAAAATGGCCATAAATGTAAGCAAAAATGTTAAAAGCCAATATGTAGCATAGTTCAGAAAGTTGACCTGATTGAGCAAAATTAATGTGATTTTTGGATTCAGCACACCAAAATTATCCTAAATCAGCTCAAAAAACTTAAACAATAAATTTGTTGTTGACCAGTGTTATTAGAGATTGCACTTCAGTGTCTCACCAATACCTGAAACAGCTCACTCTCAAAACTCTATCCTGCATTTTTTTCTGTATTATTTTCTGTTATTCTTTTCTGGCCCCATGGCTGAATGTAGACTGTTTGTGTGCACTAAAATAGGGGTGTAAAACAGAGAGCATTAATACCATGAATCAGCTTTAAAGATAGTCTGTACTCATGCCCTTCCATATCCTACAATTGTTGTTGCTTTCTGATATTCACAGACTTTAACATCAGCAACTGAGCAGCTGAGAAAGGAGTCATTGTTGGAATTTCTTGCTCGCACTGTGTAATTATTGTAAAAGATGCTAAAGTGCATGAAACATGAATGCCCTACAAGAAGACTGAATAGATCATCACACTCAGGCTATGTTCAGACTGCAGGCTAATGTGACTTTTTTGCTCATATGTGACCTTTATCCGATCTGTTAAAGACAGTTTGAACAGCATAAATCCGAGTTTTTCAAATTTGACCCAGACCACTTTCATATGTGGTCCGAAATCCAATACTTACCTGATATTTTGTAATGTGACTTCAGTCTGAACGGCCAGTTTGCATTTATTTGACCTTTACATCATTGAAATGTGACAAACATCACAATTCTGCATCTCAGGAGGAGAAGCCGTGTGAAAAACAAATTAATTCCATAAACACAGTGCGTGCCTGCGTGGTCATGTATTACATTAGGACCTCTTTTGCGCATGCGGGTCACTTCAGGGTTGCATTCAGTTCATTCTCAAAACTGATAGAAGTCGCATTTAATGTGTAATATGAACAAGCATGCAAAAAAATCGGATTTCACCAAAAATCTGAATTTTTCATTAGGACCTGCTGTCTGAACGTAGTCTTAGACTTAGACAAACTTTATTAATCTATAAGGGGAATGACTTGGTCACAATAGCTCAGCTGCATAGACAAACACTCTTGAAGAAACACTATCAAAAAAAGCAAAATTAAGAAAAGGAAAGTGAGTGTGAAGAGAAAAAAGCAATAAATAACATAAATAGAATACACTAATAAAGCAGAAAAATGAATACAAGATTTGCATATGTACAAATCTACAGGAAATGGAAGTAAAATACATACAGGAAACACTATATACATATATGGAAAACTCTGTCCTCTCCACCTCTTGTTAGAGTTGTTGAGTCACTTAAATACTGAAAAAAATTCACAAATCTACCTCTACAATCATAAAACCTGATTTAGTGGCAATTTTAAGTTAAGAAAACTCACTCTATCGAATCTGTTAATAGTGGTCAAGCTAAAACCAGTTTCATGCTACAGTTCATTTGTTAAATTTCATTATTGTCTGTCTTTTTTTATCATTTTTATTCCATTTGTATTTATACAAAGTTGCCCAACTGAACTGAAGTTAAAAAAAAAAATTAAAAAAAAACGCCAATTACACATGTATTTCTATTAATTCTGGAAAATTAAATGCATAACGGATCCACCTTTAAAGTTATTTTTTAATACCTCATGAGTTTTCTAAAGCTTTCAGCATTAATAAATACTTGATATATTCAGAATAACTTGTAGAAGCTTAAGTGGATTTTTTCTGATCTGACTACTGCTAAAGCTAATAATGAAACTGATTTCTACAGTAGTTTGTAGTAATTAAAAGTCAATAAAATTGTATATATGGTTACTCTGTAAAAAGAAAACTTTTTTAGTAATCATTCCCAAAGTCCTCCTGATTCCTTTTTTACATGTAGTAGTTTTTTCTGTGACATTAAAACTATTTCTATTATATATTCCCACATTTTAAAAGTGCTTTGAATTCCTTTCTTCACATGACTTTCCATTTGTATGTACTTTAACTTATAACAGGTTAAAAAGGGTGAACATGCCTTTTACTAAAGCCACATTAAACGTATTATGCATTGTTACAAATATAAACCTCACACCAGGAAGAAAACCATGTTTTATCTGTTGAACTGAGACAGAGACGGAGAGAGGGACTTTTGTGAATGGCCTGAAGACACAGCCCAGGCTCTGCTCTGATTGGTCCGCTGCTCGTCCAATCAGCAGCTTCCACTCTGCAAGCTCCATTCATGAAAAGGCAGCGTGGAAGGAGAATGAAGTGGAGGAGGAGGAGGAGGAGGCGGAGGCAGAGCGGTGTGTGTGTGTGTGTGTGTGTGTGTGTGTGTGTGTGTGTGTGTGTGTGTGTGTGTGTGTGTGTGTACGCTTCCCTGAGTGTGTGTCGCTCTGCAGAAGAAATCGCCACTTCCTCATTTCATCACCGCCGTGGCTTAAACAAAAGAACCTCTCAGCTTCTCTCTGGTTCATATTATTAATGAGAAGATCAAAAAATTTTGCTGCACACCACGTTTTCACTTATTTCTCCTTCTTTCTCAAATAAAATACTGGTTAATTTTACTCCCTTTTCTTTCAGATCCTTCCAAAAATATTCAAATGAAATTATGTGGAATGAGAAAATCTAATGATCTAGTCAGCGCTCTCAGACATACATTCCAAAGAAGATCATTTTTATTAATGGATCACAAGAAAAGACATTTGGGGAATCATTAGTTGGATAATTTATTGTATAAAGCAACGGTGTCTCTCAATATTTTTACCAATGTGACTGCATTCTGACTCATCTTTATAGTTTTTCCCTTTTGGCTGATGGATTTATCCTTTTTATCTATTTTATGAAATTATTTTTATGTTGTTTTATTGCACCCATTTTATGTACAGCACTTTATACATAAACTTCACTTATTTACTTACTATAGTTTAACTTGTAAATGCATATAAACACCTACATTAAACAGAAAATCACTTTAAATTAATATATTTACAGACATTATTCATTTGTTTCAAACTTTGCCTTTGTTTTAATATAGCAGATCTACTTTTTATAGTGTCAAATTCTCAAAAACTGACTTAATTCATAAGCTTTTCCTTTTGTTCTATGTATAATATAATTTAATACATAGTAAATAACTGAGTCAAACCCAGCTAATGAAAATATCCCAGACATATACATTAAATGTGAACTAGAAAAAGAGGATAATGTTTCACTCTGATGAAAGGAGTGTGGGAGAACATGCAGAACATAAATCTACGTATATCTGGGCATATTTCCAAAATGATCCAAAACCACTTATTAACATACGCTCTCTCTACACTAAATGCCTCGCAGCTTTATCATGGAAAAATGTAAATGGGCTGCACTTTGGTCGGCGACTCGGGGAGATGTCTTCCTGCCTGTCAATGGAGGAAAATCACTTATATTTTGAAGGATAAAAAATGAGACCTTTGTTCCGTTCAGAAATAGATCTGACTGAAGTGGCTACAGAGGTTGAGGAAACAGGAAAACGCTGCAGGGTTAAGTGCAAGCTACAGTTTTTTTCATGATGTAAGTTAATTTAATGTTTTACTTTTGTGGATTTCTTCACTTGGAGATTTTATTCGGCCACAGTAATTCTTCATTAGTTGTGTTTTTCTATTGTTTTCTTAATTACTTTTACTGTTGGTGAATGCGTTTTAACTCCATTTTCATGTTATTTTGTGTATTTTTACTTATTTAGTATGCTTTAGTATAAACAAACAAAACAAAAAAAAAAATAGAAGAAAAAAAGAAAAAAGAGTATGCTTTTTTTTTTGCTCTTTTCACCTAATACTCTACATGCTTATGTCATTTGTAAGTCTTTTGGGGAAAAAAAAAAAAAAAGTACAGATGCAAAAAATAAGATGGTATGTTGCATGTATGTGATTAATTTGAGTTAAGGCTTCATTATACATCAAAAAACAGAAAACTTAAACACAAATTAGTCACTATCTCCAATTGCTTATGCCGCATCCAAACAAATACAGATATTTTTCTCCACATTCGGGCCTCTCGCTCACATGTAAACAGTGTTTTAGGTCACAAAACAGCAATATTTAACCCATAAAGTCCCAAACCTGCACCAGCGACCAAAACCATCCACTGATCTAAAATGTTTTAAAATGTTTAGGACCCAGTGTGACTTTTGAGACAGTTCCCAAATGAATTTTTCTCTCTCTTTAACCTTTCCTAAATAATGTATCATCATTTATTATAATATTACCCTCTGAATTTTGCATTCTTTCTGTTGAAAATCCTCTATCTAACAAAATGCAGTTTAGTATCCAACCAGAAGTGCAACCAGTAGACAGTATGTACATAAATATACAGGACAGATATGACCAAAAAAAAAAAAAACAAAATTAACAAAAAATAAGTAAATAATAAAAAATAAGCACGTAACCCATACAGACCCAAACATCCACTGATGACCAAAAGTATCTACTAGTGTAAATGTTTAATACCTGTTGATCCATTAATCGTATCAATACATGTAAATAATTAGTGTAAAATGCAGTTTGTCATCTTCTCTGTCATCAGAGGCTCTGCAGTTACTGTGGAAACACCGTCATCTTCTACAACGTTGGTTCACCAGTAAAACCCATGGAGTTGGATCAATGACAGTGGATGGACACACTTGTTTTTATGTTCGATATTGATATCTTTGCTGAAAAAGTCACCTTTTCTTCAGTTTTCTCTGCTTTTGATATAATAATCCTCAACTTTACTCTGAGATTTACTGAATATCCTCATAATCAGTAAATTAAATAGAGGAAAATACATGATTTACAGTAAAAAAAAAAAAAAAAAAAAAAAAAAAAAACCACAAAATAAAGAAAATAATATTACAATCAGTGGTGATAAATCCCTTAAGAAAGGTTAATTATAGAGAAAAATTCATTGGGGAATTGAGACAAAAGTAGCACTGGGTCTTTATGGGTTAAAAATCCTCTCCAAACTTTAGATTTTTGACAGCTCCAGTTAATGTGCATCCATGTGTTCAAGACTGGAAAACAATGGCATTGATGTTCATTTTTGCTCATGTCTGTTATTGCTTTGTGTATTAAAACTGCACCTGAAACATCAAATCCAGGTGTATGAATCTGTGTATGACCTGCAGTTGATCAAGGTCCACATGGGTACTTTTAGGAGACATATCCACATCATGTAAAGAATACATGATGCAAAGTTTAGAACTGAACCTACTACGTCCAGTAAAGACTCAGTGCCACTTTAGTGTCGGTTCCCAAATTAATTTTTCTCCTTATTTAACCTTTCTTAAGTGATTTATCACCGTTTATCATAATATTACCCTCTGCATTTTGCATATTTTTTCAGTGAAAATCACGTATTTTCCTGTATTTACTTCACTGATCATGTACTTTAATCCTCGTGCTGAGATTATATTTGAAGGTTATATAAAAAACAGAGAAAACTGAAGAAAAAGTGTTGTTTTTTCAGTTATATCTATTATTAACTGAACATAAACATCAAATTCCATAGGTTTTACTGGTGAATTAATGTTGTAGAAGATGATGGTGTTTCCACGTCCAAATGGGTCATATCTGATGACCATGAAAAGACAACAAACTGCATTTTACACCAATTATTTACATGTATTAATGGGATTAGTGGATCAACAGGTATTAAACATTTACATCAGTAGATGGTGGATGTTTGGGTCTTTATGGGTTAAACAAAATGTCTTCAGTTTGAACAACACTAACTCTAGTTTGTCTGTACATGGACATATGGTATGGACATATTTTGTAAAAGGAAGGTCATGTGTCCTTGTTTGTGTGGACAGGACATTAATCTGTATATTGAGGTCATGAAAAATATATTCTAATATATAACATCCATAAATTACAGATTAACTTAATTCATCCCCAGTGGGAAATTCATTGTCATCTTTCTGCGCAAGAAAAGAAAAGAAAAGAATTTAAAAAAAAAAAAAAAAAAAAAGTGCAAGAAAAGTTATCTTCAAAAACATATGTCAAACTGTATAATCATGTACGTGCAAAGGCGAACAGTAATTTACAGTGTATGCAAAAAAAAAAAAAAAAAAAACTGGGGAAGAACTCATTTTTGCTTTGTTTCGTCTCAATCAGATAGCATTCTAGTGCGCATGAAAGAATTCCATTATCGTATTATCTTAGCATGTGTGTCCGAGCTGGGTTCATTATGTAGAAGCCCTGGGTGTCTTTTTCCACATTTGTCATCTGCCCCAGCATAAATAATGAGTAATAACCTTATCTCTGCAGCACAATCCCTTTTCACTGATTGCGTGTTTATTATCGCCTTTTGCTGTTTTGTCTGTTTATACTCTACTACACTGGTTTAGACGCTTTTCTGTGCTTGTTTTCCTTTTTTTTTCTCCCTCCTCTGCTATTTCCATTCTTATGCAGGGCGTCTCTTCTAACCATCCGGTGCGGAGTGTCCCCCTCAGGCATCGTGTCTCTGTGTGTGTCTATGTGTTTGTGTTAGTTCCTACCACTTCAGGATGCTTTGGTCTCTGCAGTCTATAGCTGGTCTCAGGCCAGAAAGTGACTCATTGTCTCAGTGTCATAGTGGCAGAAAGCTTGGCCTGTTTGAAGGCAGTTTCCTGCTGATATACAGCTGAGGATGTGGGATCTGTAGGTTAACCAGATAATGGGACAGGACAGCCTCTCAGGAACAGGCCTTCCCAATGGTTTTTATGTCACACACCAGCAAACACATGGTGGGGACCCCCGGCTGAACGTACTCAGGACCAGAAGACAATAGGAAGATGTGAAGTGGTTGTGTTTTAGTCCACAGGTGCCAAAACCAGCCCACAAAAAGGGGTCCAATCCGCCTCATTGGATGAATTTGCAAAGAACAAAAGTTATACTAGAGACATTAACAATGAACCCTTTATAGGTCACTCATAGAAATACTCTGAAATTCAACATTTCAACCTTAATGTGTTATTATATGTGTTATCAAGACAATTCAGGCTCTTTTCGACGTGGAACGATCTACCAAGCACTACCAGGACAGAGAGAACCTCCTGTCCTGGCACTTTCAAACATTCCATTTTAAACTTATTATGTCTATTCTGTTGTTTTACTTGGTATTTTTATTTCACTTTTTTTTTTTTTTAAATAGTACAGCTGTTTTTATGTCTTTTTCAGTTTTAACTGTTTAATACCTGTTGATCCAATAATCCTATCAATACATGTAAATAATTGGTGTAAAATTGGGTTATTCATCGTTTCATGGTCATCAGATATGACCCATTTGGACGTTCAGAGTCTCTGTAGTTACCGTGGAAACACCGTCATCTTCTACAACATTGATTCACCCGTAAAACCCATGTATTTTGATAAATGCCAGTTGTTGACGCTTATTTTTACATTCAGTTAATGATATATATTTACTGGAAAAGTAACTTTTTCTGTTTTTGATATAATAACCCTCAACTGTAATATCAGATTGGTGATTAAAGTACATGATCAGTAAATTTAATATAGGAAAATACCTGATTTTCACTGAAAAAGTGCAAAATACAATAAATGGTGATAAATCATTTAAGAAAGGTGAAATCGAAAGAAAAATTCATTTGGGAACTGACATAAAAGTAACACTGGGTTTTTATGGGTTAATCTCAGCTTTGATGATAGATGTTTTTGAGACAGAAGGTAACACTAAGATCTGATAATGAACAGCTCAACAAAAAGCCTTCTTTAGTCACCATCATGAACATATATGATAAAGTTTTTCATCCCTGGTAGTCCATAAAGCTGTAACAGCTGCCTGAACGCCCTATTTTATGAATCTTGTCAGCGGTGCTTACACAGGTGAGGTGTATTTCTACTCAAAGAAGGATCTATGACAAGCCCAAAGACATGCTGGAGACAGGGGTTAAAACAGAGGGTGCTCAGTGTCTACAGCGAGTAAGGGTCATATAAAGCACAGGTGCCAAACATGTGGACTGGGGGCCAAAGGGTCCAATAGGGAGAGCGGGATGAATTTGTGAAATGCAAAAATTACACTGAAGATATTAACGATCAGTGATGTCAAAATCATTTTAATTCAGGTTCCACATACAGACACATACAGTCCAATATGATTTCAAGTGGGTTAGATCGGTAAAATATTATCATAATGACCTATCAATAATGACAACCCCCAATCCTCTTTATTTTTTTGGTGTAAAAAAGTAAAATTATATGACAATATTTACATTACCAAACTATACTTTTACAAAAAATGGGAATAACCTGAACAAATATGAACAAAGGAAAATGTCTTAACCTGTTAAACCCTGACCATATTTTCAGGGTAAAAACACCTAAAAAGACATACCCAAAGTAAATGAAGAATTACTTCACAATAATAAGGTTCATATGGATGTTCTTGGTGTCTGTGGACATTTAGAGACCTCACAGAATCTATTCCCATTGTCTAAAATATTGTATCTATTACTATGCCTGAGTAAACTGGAACAAACTAAAAGAGAAATTTGAATTTTTTATCCTCGCCTGTTTTTATTTTCAGCTGGATTGACGATGATATGCATAAATTAACTGTTCATGTCAGAGATTTTTAATAGCGTATATTTCACCCCACAAAGATTAAAAATCATGTTTGAACATTAAAGTTTGCACTAAAATACACTTTTGATGTATTTTTATTAACATTAGGGTCTAAACTTTGGGCAAAAGTTGAAAAAAACATCCATTGTCCTGATTTATTATATTTTTATAGTAGATGAATATTAATATAATTTTTTAGGCCTGCGGGCGGGCCGATAGGGCTACAGGGGTTATGAAAAGTAAATTTAATTTTACCAATATTCTGCCTGTTACTAAATGTTTTGTTGGATTGTAATGCACGTGTGTAAATCATAAACTGATAAACCGAGGCAGAATATTGCTAAAATTGCATTTGTTTTTCTTAAGACAATTCAAGTTGTTCATGTTATTCAGAGTTTTAAGGAAACTTTGTAGATGTAAACCTGATCATAATATAACTTTACTTTTTTCACAGTTATCATTTTACTGGGCCGGCCCACTTGAGATCCAATTGGACTGAATGTGGCCCCTGAACTAAAATGAGTTTGACACCCCTGATATAGAGGGTCATTCTCACCTTATCATGGTAACGGCATAATGATGGTTTCACAGACCTACAGAAATATGAAACCATTCACATTAAAAAGAGGGTTTAAATAAATGTAAAGTACCATACTGGTGTGGCTTTGTTGTTTCAGGTTATTTCTACACGGTACAAATGATCTATGTAATGTCAGCTTGTGCACGAAAACAATAGACGGTTCATCATTAGCAACAACAACTGACAAACATTGTATGAAACAATTAGCTTGTTCCATACAATGTTTGGTAGTTCCACTTACATGAAATAAATCCTAACTCCCATGAAGTCATATAACAAATACCTAGTTCAGCTGCATGAAGACACCATATGTGCTCCTTCAGGGTTCCACATCAATGATTTAAGGCACAAGTGTCAAACATGCGGCCCAGGGGCCAAATCCAGCCTGCCAAAGGGTTCAATCTGGCCCCTGGGATGAATTTGTGAAATGCAAAAATTACTGAAGATATTAATAATCAAGGATGTTAAAATCATTTTAGGTCATTTCAGTCTAAAGTGGATCAGACCAGTAAAATACTATCATAATAACCTATAAATAATGAAAACTATAAATTTGTCTTTGTTTTAGTGTAAAAAAAGTGAAATTACATAAAAATGTTTACATGTACAGACTAGCCTTTTACAAAAAATATGAATATCTGAAATGTCTTAATTCTTAATTCAAGATTTTTTTTTTGCTTAATTCAAGATTTTTTTTTGCTCAATTCAAGATTTTTTTTTTAAATTTTTTTTTTTTTTTTTTTTTTGCTTAATTCAACATTTGTTTTGCTTAATTCAAGATGTTTTTTTTGCTTCATCCAAGATTTTTTTGTTGCTTATTTCAAGATTTTTTTTGCTTAATTCAAGATTTTTCAGACCAGTAAAATACTATCATAATAACCTATAAATAATGAAAACTGTAAATGTTTCTCATTGTTTTGTGTAAAAAAAAAAAAAAAAAAAAAAAAAACAACAAAAGAAAAACTGCACAAAAATGTTGACATTTACAGACTAGCCTTTTATTAAAAAAACCAAAAAAGTGAATAACCTGAAATCTCTTAAGAGACGTATGTGGAATTTTAATAATATTCTCCCTGTTATTTAATGTTTTGTGTATTTGTAGATCCACTGTGATCTCTAAGTTGTGATTCACATGTATAAATGATAAACTAAGGCGTAATATTGTTAACATTACACTTATTTTACTAAAGAATTTTCAGCTTGTTCATATTTGTTCATGTTATGTTCAAGTACAATTTGTGGATGTAAACATTTTCATTACAGAATTTATTTTTTACACTCAAAAGTTCTTATCCTATTATTTATATGGTCTGGCCTGGCCCACTGTAGATCATATCAGGCTGAATGTGGCCCCTGCACTAAAATGAGTTTGACACCCCTGATTTAAGGTATATTCTTGTTATATTGCATTGTATATTATATTGTTATTATTGTTGGTACAAGATAATATCTGGAACTGTTCGCCCACACAGAGACAGGATATGTAATCTTCACGAAAATATGTATGTGGTTGAATACATCACAGAGACATGTCGTACTATCTAGGCCAGTGTCTAAAAACTTTAACACCAGTCAGAAAATCAAGAGCAGCATCCTATCAGCCATTTTCTGGACCAAATCTATATGGAACCAAAGTCCTGACCCATGAGACGTAACTTCTAAATACTGAAAGCCGCATTTACAGTTAATAGTGGGAAACGAGTTGTTTTGATCCTGTGTGAATTGTGCATAATTTGGATGATGTTTGTTTAAGATATAATTTTCTAAGCCATTAACTCTTTAAAACCTGATGTGTCACTGCTGACACACTCTGCACATATGCAGTTTGGATGGCTGTAACTCTGACACTGTTTGTGCAACAGGAAAAATTCCAACAGTTTCTGAAACCTGAGATGTTGCGCTTTATAGATTTTATGGGGTCATTACGGTAATTTCAGTCATGCTTGTACTAGACACTGGAGAAGAAGCCGTTTTAGCAGAATTATAACATGCAGTAAATTGTAAATGATTGCAGATTTTGAAAGATCTGGAAATATTAGCAAATGAACTCACTCACAGCTTATTTTCTAACCTTTTAGTTAGTCAAAAAAGGAAAAAAAAAAAAAAAAAAAAAAGTCCAGATGGACCATTTTAGGCTTAGGGTTTAAAGGATTGAAGTCACAGTTTGTGGTGAAAATGTAGAAGTATGAGACTGTGAAAATACATAAATATGAAAAGTACACACCCACAAATTGTGGAGGTAATGTTATCGTAACTGTGTCCTTGATCTGTTCCAAGTCTCTGAGGATTTCTGCAGCTTCAACATGACCAGACTTGGTCCTGACCAGATGATTTTCACCTCTTTTAATACGTGTAAAAGTAAAATATGCCAAGCCAGCAGCTGTTTGGGTGTTTATGAAGGGTTTCACATACAAGATGTAACACAAAACTAAATGTTTCCTCATCATAAAATGCAACTTTTTTGACTGAGAATTATCTTTGAAATTGGCAAATATCATGTGTGTAAATAGTGACACGTTTGTAACAGGATCAAATATGATTATTATTATTATATTATGTGATACACTGTCCAGGACTTCCCCACATGATGCAGCAGTGCACTGTAACAAAAGCTCAACCAAGCATGAGATTTTGCCGGTCGACCCTGCATTTTCTTGGAAGTGTTTGATGCATATAAACTCTGCTGCATCAGAAGATTATATCAGAAAAACTAAGATCTATGACTCTATTGTTAAGCATATGAACCAAGTCGTTTATTTAACCTAAACTTTAATAGATCTTATATATTATTGTAAGGCGTAAATGTGTGTTGTTGTTTTTTTTTATTGATGATGATTTAGCACTGTATAAAAAATAAAACTGAAACTGAGACAGCAACAGGTTCTAACTCCGACTTTTTGAAGAAGTCGACAGAAGAATATGAATATTTAAAGGGTGCACATATTTGACATGGAGGAACTTTATGGATGTTAACTGAAGTATTATTATTATTATTATTATTATTATTATTATTATTAAGTATGTCCACTGTCTAAAACAGGAATATTAGTGAACTGTTTAATGGACAAAAAACACTAGAACTCAGAACTGCCCAGCATCGTATATGTATATGTATACATATATCTATATGTATGTGTATGTGTATATGTATATGTATATGTATATGTATGTGTATGGGTATGTGTATGTGTACATGTATATGTATATGTATATGTATGTGTGGGATTACACAGCCATATAGACTTAGGGGATGTGTCTGTAGGTATACATTTGTGAAGTATGTACCTGTATATTTATTTATCTATTTATATTCTTACATTGACGCTACAATTCAACCAACTGCACTGACTTTGCACATTCTTTGCACCATTACATGTTATGTTATATATGACAAATACGTACATATCTTATTTTTCTATTTATTTCTGACTTCTTTCATATGTATATTGGAATTTTTCTGCCATATTTAGACAGCTATAAAAACTAAATATTCTGTGCATGTAAATCTGTTCACTGCTAAGGTTCTACAAATTACAGAATTTCAAGGACCTGCAGATTAAGTAAAATAAATATATTTAACATCCACGGGGTCATCAGTGGATGACATTTGAGCCATGTTTAGGTTGTGTTCAGCTAAATATAAAACTCATTTCTGCCTCACACTTGTTAAAACCCTAATTCTATGGTAGATGTTAAGAGTCTGAGTTGTCTCATATCTGTATAAACCACTTTGGGTGTTGTACTAAATGTAAATGAGCATCAAAGACCATCATGTGCTGCAGAATAAAACTGTATGGGGGTCATAGTAGACGTATGAAGACCTGTCTTCTACTGTACGGGGGTACGGAGGTGACAATGCAGCTGGTCAACCCACCCATGTCTGGACTCCTGGGATCTGCTTGTTTTGAGTCTTTGTCGCTTGGGGTCAAAGAGGATGGTAGTGCCCCTCTGAAAGGATGAAGACGGGGTTAGACTGCACCCCACCCTTGGAGCCCGCTCGACGCTGTCCAAGCCTGGGTGACCTCCAAACCAAACCATCAGAATGTCCCAAGCAGCCGTGGGGGCTATTGTTCCTCAAAGTAGGTCAAAGCCCGCAGCTATCACAATCAATTTGGATTGATTGGAGAATAGTGGGAGGAGACGACAGGGAGACACAGGCTGCAAGGCTGATCACACTTGTTGATATAAACCGAAGGAACAGGAACTAATGATAGCATTCTTTCTATTAGAGGAGCCTCTTTTCCCAAACTCATCTCCCAAAACTTGTCCAGTCAACTCATACTCCTCATCATTGTTCTTCCTCCTCCCCTTTCTCCTTACCCTAACGCTCCCTCCTCCTTCTTTTGTATAGTGTAATTAGTCATGTGGAACATATGGAGCATCATATTACATAACCTAACAACAGCTGCACTAAGACTCTATCCAAGATAATGCAAATCAGGGGCCATGTTTCTTGGGCGCAGCAGATCTGAAGCATTTAGCTGCATCATAGCAAACTTCATGTATTGTATGTCTATTGTAGAACAATGAAGTGCTGATGGTGGCCCCTTCCTTTCACCGCCCTAACAATGAGTCCATCACTATATTCAATGACTATCACTGCTGCAGCCTGTTCTGCTGATGTTTCATTAACATAATGTATGGTTTGGTGGTAGGTTAGGGCTAGAGGTAACCATTTGTAAAACGGTCGGCAAACTGCACGCTCAAAGCCTAAAAAAAGAAACCTATTTAAGCATTCTAACTGAAGCTTTTCCATTTTTTAGCCTTACCAATTCTGACATAAAGCCTAATAAATTAAATGTATGACTGTACTGCTATGATCATATTGTTGTGTATAACTCAACTACTGCATTATGTATTAGTTGTGGTTGAACGCTAAAATTAGGAAAAATTTATTGTTTGATTTTTGTATTAAGTTAGTGATAAAGGTGTAAAAGCACTTGAGGGGTTGGATTAAATAAGTTTATACTTCTTCCTACTCCTTTTCGACCATGCAAAATTCAGACTTGCACGTACTTGAAGATAGTTTGTTCATTTAAATGTTATCTTGTTTTTGTCTTATTTTGCTTTGTTTTATTTTGTTTCTTTGCATGTTCTAAATAAATAAATAAATAAATAAATTTGATGTGATTCTGGTTTGTTAAATAGAAACAAAGAAAGTAACAGTCTTGTGATGAATTGGGAGAAAAAAAATCTGAATGTACTGATGATAAACGCTAAACCTGGTTGTGTATATGTGCATACAGTCGCAGAAAAAAATTATTAGACCATCAAAAGTCAGCAAAAATAATGGTTCTGCAATCAAGTACTAACTCCTGTGTGTATCATGTGACTAAAACAAATTGGAATAAAACATGGAATGCCTAAAAGCACTGTTTTTGTCAGTACAATGCCATAGATATTGATGTAAGAACTGAAGATGTTTTGGTTATTATCAAGAAAACATGGAAACTGGCAAGATATCAGCTCTGAAATGAAACTCTTATGAGTTATTTTTGTTGTTATCATTATATTTGTCCAAACAAATGTACCTTTGGTTGTACCAGGCATTAAAATGAAGAAGAAATTGAAGAAAACAAGGGTGGTCTAATAATTTTTCCACAGCTGAATATACCTAGGCCTTGGCAAGAGGAAATTAATTAGATTAATTTATGTTTTAATTCCTGAAAATCATTTAAAAAAAAAAAAAAAAAAAAAAAGCCAAAATTGCATTGCATTAGACCTAAATATTTGCATTTTATTTCTTTATTTTTTGTTGTTGATTTTGTTTTTTTAATTGTTGTTAAAATGGTTAAAATGTTATTTATTACAGATATTGTAGACTAATAAAGTGAGTTTACAGTTGTGGCCAAACTATTTAGTAATGACATAAGTTTTGTATTTGCAAAATTTAAAAAAGTATTTCATAGGTTTCAAACATTTTAACTGACAGCTAAATCCCATTTATGCAAAGAATCCATATGTGTCACTCCCAAAACTTTTGGGCAAAACTGCACTTCATGGATATAAAGAAATCTGTAATCTTTGCAACAATAAATTTGAATGAATGAAACGTAGTTGGGCCAAAAGGCAAAATTGCAAACTTCATTTAGATGTCCTGATAAGTCATTTAATTATTATTATTACAACTAAAATAAATAAATAGATCAATAAAAATGCAGAAAGGGCTAACACATGTGCTTTACAACATAGTGTTTCTGTTTGGAGGAAGTCTTAAACTTCTCATCATTTATATTTCTTTTTTTTTTTTTTATCATTTTCAATGTATTGCCAAGCTACAATGAAGAACAATTAGAAGTATTTTATAGGTTTCAAATACTTTAATTAACAAATAAATCCCATTTATGCAAAGAATCCATGTGTCACTCCCATAACTTTTGGCCAAAACTGCACTTCATGGATATAAAGAAATTTGTAATTTTTGAAGCAATAAATTTGAATGAATGAGACGTAGTTAGGCCAAAAGACAAAATTGCAAACTTCACTTAGACGTCCTGATAAGTCATTTAATTATTATTATTATTATTATTATTATTATTATTATTATTATTATTACAACTAAAATAAATAAACAGATCAATAAAAATGCAGAAAGGGCTAACACACGTGCTTTACAACATAGTGTTTCTGTTTGGAGGAAGTCTTAAATTTCTCATCATTTATATTTCTTTATTATTTTTAGAATTTCAATGTATTGCCAAGCAAAACTGAAAAACATTTAAAAGTGATTTAATAGGTTTCAAAGACTTTCATTGACAACTAAATCCCATTTATGCAAAGAATACATTTGTGTCACTCCCAAAACTTTTGGGCAAAACTGCACTTCATGGATATAAAGAAATCTGTAATTTTTGCAACAATAAATTCAAATGAATGAAACGTAGTTGGGCCTAAAGACAAAATTGCAAACTTCACTTAGACGTCCTCATAAGTCTTTTAATTATTATTATTACAACTAAAATAAATAAATAGATCAATAAAAATGCAGAAAGGGCTAACACGTGCTTTACAACGTGGTGTTTCTGTTTGGAGGAAGTCTTAAATTTCTCATCCAATCGAAGACTTGAGATCATGTGCACAGTTATTTTCGTTTTAATTTCACACAACTTCTTAAGTACGTATCCGGAACTCAGACAGCCTGTATTTGTCGGAGAAACAATGCCGCAGCTTAACACTCCCAGGCCTGGTATTTACTGCAGGATCTGTGTCGTCAACAAGGTGAGGGCCACCGTCTCTCAGCCCAAACATTTGGTTATGAGCAGTGGTAAGACCGGACCGACTCGAATTAGCTCTCTCACCTCTTTGTCTCTCACTTAGCTAATACCATAATCATAGACTATTGGGTTCATTAGCCATGTATTATTCTAAGGGTTTGGTTAATCCTGGGGCCTGTTTCCCGGCTTCTGCCACCATATGGAGCCGAGACTGGAATATATCAGCACAAAGGCACATCCGACCTGAACATACAATTGACTCATGTATTATGTAATGTTCTTATGTCTGCTGATTAGCCGGTAATCTGAGAATGTTTTTTTTTCTGTTTGTCTCTATCTTTGATATTAAGTATAGAAGCCAAATACAACACAAAATCACATATTGTCTCCAGACACTCAACGACTGTCTTTTATTCTATTTTCTTGTTTTATTAATTTTTTTTTTTTTTTTGCATCTTCCTGTGAATGTTAATCACACTATCAATCAAAGAATACATGCAAAATATAACATTAATATTAAATTTATTTATAAGAATGACAGTAACTGTGACAATCTAATGGCACAAGGACAAAAATAAACACTTCGTCGTCTACAAGTTTAGGGTGGCTTATGTTAATAACCTAAAGAAAAACACATTGTGCAGCTGACATATTTAGGTCAGAGTTCGGACTTAGTAACACCTCATTTATGTTGTTATGCTACATCTTGGCTGGTCAAAAGATAAACCGTTTAACCCATAATGACCCAAACATCCACCGGTGACCGAAAACATCTACTGATCTAAGATGTTTAATACCTGCTGATCCACTAATCCTATCAATACATTTAAATAACTGGTGTAAAATCATCAGATTCAGAGGCTCCGTAGTGAACGTGGAAACACCATCATCTTCTACAACATTGTTTCACCAGTAAAACCCATGGAGTTGGATCAATGACAGTGGATGGAGACACTTGGTTAATGTTCAGTTAATGATATATTTGATTGAAAATGTCACTTTTTCTTCAGTTTTCTCTGTTTTGATATAATAATCTTTTAATTAACTCTGAGTTTTCATGAAGATCAAAATTGGATATAGGAAATTTAATATCGGAAAATTCATGATTTACAGTGAAAAATGCAAAATATAAAGAATAGTATTATAATAAATAGTGATAAGTCATTTAAGAAACGTTAAATAAAGAGAAAAAGTAGCAGAGGGTCTTTACGGGTTAATGGTTTCACATAAAATTGTAGCCAACCAGAGACATGTTACTTTTTTGTGAAATTATTCCAACAATTAGTGCTTTAAGATCTTAATGCACATATTATGAAAGTGTCTAAAACTAATAAAACCAACCTTAATTGCTTGATTAATAAGATCTTGTCTACCTAAGCAGCCCAACTAACTCATATATACATATATGCCGTGATTTTATCAATTTTTTCTCATTGTGTCTAGGTCCAAACTACAATGAAATCTTAAAATTTAACCAAAAAGCAATAAAATGGCACCACTGGAAAAAAGAAGAAAAAACAGGAAAAACGCAAACTGTTTGAAAATTTTTGAAGATTCTCATGTATGAAATTGATCTTTAAGTTTTTGGGTGGTCAACAAAATGCAATGTCATATTTAGTCAGTCCTCAGTTAAACGTGCTCAGATCCTGATTACCTCACCAGAAATAAAAACATCAACTAATAAACTAAATTTTTTTTAAATCATAAGGCAAAACTGTGGCTCAAACAGCAACAAATCTGTGAACACAGAGTCGATATACTCAGTCATTAAGCTCTTATTCAGTTGGTCTTATTTAATTTTCAATTTATTTTAATTTAATTTTGTTTTTTTCATTTGTATTATTGTTGTAAATAATGTATCATAATAATTAATACTGTTTATATGTATTGTCCTTGTCCAATAAAATGTAAATAAAAAAAGAGCTTCTTGTCAATTGGGCGATGTCATAGTTGTCCAAACGTACTGATATCTCAGATTAAAACATCTACTCACTCTGCTTTTATCCAATAACTACCATCTCTATCCACAAATAACCCTGTAAATAACATTAACTGTCCATTTACATCTGTTTGAAAGTTTCTTCACAAGTATTTTCTAATCAAAGCTCTTCTGCTCCTATTACACACACTACATAGTATATTCCGCTTCAACAAAACCATCATGCTGTGATAATAAACTTATGTCATGTTCATTTCTGCTGCCAAATATCCTAAATGCTGCATGACAAAAATGTACTTTCAGTCCAAATCCTTGATTTTTAAGCGAGCAGGTCAATTTGACAATAAACAGAAGAAACAGAAACAGGAAAATGAAGAAAAGAAAACACATTTTTATGAGTTAGATATACTAACTACTATTTTATACTGTTATTTTCTACTTTAATATATATTTTCCTATATAAAAAAATAAACGTTTAAAGTAAAGTATTCATTCAGCCGATGAAATAAGTATTTTAATTCAATGCAAACAGTGACCATCACAAAGTTTAGCATTTTGACAACTACTAACCCTTTATTGGGCAAGTGACTATTTTTGGTCATTTCTGCACACATTATAAGACAATGACAGCAACAGTTGTGATTTGCAGGGTCTGTAAGGTCCACCTCTGCATGAACAGTGAGTGTACCTGCTTTGTTAGGTACCATGAAGTAATGGTACTAATGTAAGGAATGATGTTCAAAGGGATAATGTGGATGTGGACAGGGGTCTGGATCAGCACTTATGTTGGTCTAATGTTCTAGAAATGATGTTCTAATGTTCTAAAAAGCATGTTCCTTTCACTTTACATATGTTTTTCTTATATTTTTTTTATATTTACTTCATGGATTTTTTTTTTTTTCAAAATGAGCAAAATAATCAACAAAATGAAGAGACAATAATTTTTTTTACCACTTACAGAAAAGAAACCAAATGCGGTAACTTCATTGACCTTAATTTTCTACATGACAATAAAAAAAATTGGAAAAACTTCACAAAAATTATAAAATCTTGTTATGTCCTCCAGTAACACACTAAGGTTGAAATTTTGAATTTGAGAGTATTTTAGAGTATTTCAGAGTATATATGAGCATCCTATAAATGGTAAAAAATGATTAATAGGATTATTGTTACTATGAAGTTCATTTGTGAGTTAAACTGTTGTGTAAATGTAAAAAGATATGATAACATGAAACTTTATTGAACTCATGACAGGGAAATACACTGGTTAAGGCAGCAACAGGATAAAATCCCCCCAAAAAAAAGTGCATTACAAAATAAAAAATAATAATAATAGTAATAAAGTAATAAAACTCTGTAGGCGATATGCATATTCATATAAGAAGTAGAATTGCAGTAATTGCAGTCAAACAGAAAATTAAAGGAGATGTGGACTTGGGTGTTGGTGTAATGTGAAGACAACATGTGTGTTATATTTATGTGTTTTTTTAACAGATTAATTGATAGATGTGTGATAATCAATACATCCAGCATCTGCGGTGACAGGCGTTGCAGGAGGGAGGGAGGGAGGGACCAGCAGATCATCCAGGACACACATTATTTCATCCTTTGATAAGAACTAATTAATCTGCCTGTGATTCGTTCTTGAACTCGGCCACATTAATCTCCCCTCGGTGAGGTATTAATGCGATCTGATGGATTCCTGTGTGTGTTTGTGATGATTAAAGTGATTGAGTGTACTGTATCAGTGTGGGTCTCCCGCTGTCTACAGGGTCTGAGGCTCTAATTCTATAGGAGCTATTGTTTTATTCAGCCGCTGATATTTAGACAAGCTTGTACATGTCCGATCTGCTTGACTTGTTGCTCTGCTTCCATATGGCGATGCTCCTTTGGCTTTTACGCCACAAGGAGCTTTATTGTATTTTATTCCGTTTCCTAAAGATTTCCCAAAAACGATACATGACAACAATGTCTTAGTCTTAAACGTCTGACAATACACAATCGGTCAGTGCCACAAATAGCCTATTCAACTGTATATTGTTTCAGTTGCGGTCATTATGCGCTCATTATTATAGGAGTGGTCTGTAAACAATACAGACAGTGTTTCCTGTGGCCATTGTCTGACTCATGGTGAAGCAAGATTTGAAACATAGACGCAGCACTGAAAAGGATAAAAATAACTGAACAATCCGGCACAAATGAGTCACAAAGTCACACTGATTGTTTATTTCACAAAATTTAAAATATATAATAGAATTATAATCCCTGTATGGTTCATTCGTTATTCAAAATAAAATCAGATTTTTTTTTTTAAATTTTTTTTTTTACGTTTAATTTTTGGTTTTTCTTTTCTAAACTTGGGTAGAAAAAATTTATTATCTAATTTTTTTTTTAACATACCTGTGTGTAATTTTACATTCAAAACAAAAATATGAAGTTATTTTGGTTTTATTATTATTGTGACACTTAAAGTCTGAAGTGGTAGTGAGTGGTTAGGAGTTTTATCAAAGGTGTTTAACCTCCTGAGACCCATTAATATATTTTTGTCCTCTGTAGGGGATAAAAGTTTCACGGTTTTACTTAAAAAATGCTGTCCATTGCAAAGAACATTCCATTAAAAAATAAATAAATAAATAAATGAATAAAAATATATATTTTAAATGTATCTGTAAAAAACTTGCATTATGCAGTTTCCAATCAAGATGATTGTTTAAGGTAAAAAAAGCTAAAACTTCCTCTTTCCTGGGTCTCAGGAGGTTAAAGGAGTGATATTTTGCTTTTTTAAATGGAATTATGCCTTTTAAAACATTTCCCTGTGGTCTACATAAACTATAAAATGCTATGGTTGAGTCTGAATTCTTCATTAATTCAACTCCACAGGTCCATCTTTAACCCTATTTCCGAGTAATGACACCAGAAAGCTCATTTTAAGCGCTGGCCCTTTAAATGTACTTGACCCCGCCCCCTCCAGGTTGTTGGCTGTCCCGTTTAACCAACAACTGAACATTTTAGGTAATCGGCTCAAAGTTTGGACATATTTTCAGTATGGACTACAACCGCTGCTGCTGACAAACTATTATGTCGTACTCAGAGAAAAGTTCATTGGAAGTCTTGACCTTATAAGTGTAAATGTCGTGGCGTAACTAGTTATAAAATGTAACGAATTAAAACAGGTTGTAGAAATCCACTCGATTTTTGCCAAAGTGAATATAAAGATAGCTTTGCAGCACCTGGAGGGTTCAAATTTAAACTTTATGAACTATTAGGGTCCAAATACACAAATAAATGAACCAAAGACTAATAAAAGTGGGTTTAGAAAAATATGACCCCTTTAAAGTATCTCTGGTTTTATCTTCAATGGCTGCACTCAAACCTTTTCCAGATTTCATGATGGAGCTGTGGAAATGTGTCCTGTCCTGACCTGTAACCCCAGACCTCCTCCCTCACCCTCACCTGTCTGGATGGACCCCTTCATGTGCCCCCACCCTACTGCATCTTCACAGACTGGACGTCCATCAGTCCTGGTTTATCTACAGCCTGTCCGTCCATGGGATTGGATCTGTCCTTCACTGTGGTTCTCCCCGAGGTTTCTCTTTTCCCGCTGGGTTTTTGGAGTTTTTCCTTGCCGAAAAGGAGGGTCTAAGGACAGGGGACATTAATCCATCTACTTCATCAACTGTTTATTTGACTGTTGTTTATTCTCATAATTATCTAATCCTGTAAAGCCCGGTGAGGTGACCTTGTTGTGATATTGGGCTCTACAAATAAAGTCAGAAGGAAACCAAACTGACGAGGACTTGGGTATCAACAGGTTTTAGATTATGTGCAAACATCACAATTCCACTAAGGTAGTTGAAGCAATGACATGTGAATGAGGGAAAAGGGCATCATGGGATATAGAGCATGTAATGGGAGCAGTTTACGTCAATCAGGGAATGTGAACAGGAATATAAGGGAAATGTTCATATTCATCAGACGTGAGCATCTTCAGAAGAATATTGAATTGAATTATTTGAATTGAATAATTTGAATTGAACTGAATTGAATTTTTTTGAATTGAATTGAATTATTTGAATTGAACTGAACTGAATTATTTGAATTGAACTGAATTGAATTATCTGAATTGAACTGAACTGAATTATTTGAATTGAACTGAATTATTTGAATTGAACTGAATTGAATTATTTGAATTGAACTGAACTGAATTATTTGAATTGAACTGAATTGGGCTGAATTGCATTATTTGACTTGAACGGAATTTAATTATTTGAATTGAACTGAATTATTTGAATTTAATTTAATTTAATTATTTGAATTGAACTGAATTATTTGAATTGAACTGAACTGAATTATTTGACTTGAACTGAATTATTTGCTTTGAACTGAATTGAATTATTTGCACTGAACTGAATTGAATTGCTGATGTTACATTTCTATATAGAATTTTTTTCATATCGTTTTTTTTTTTTTTTTTTTCTTTTTCCAAGAAACCCAAATGTGAAATGCAAACTGCATGGATTAGACTTCATATGAGAGGGAACCTCTTCAAGTTTCTGTGTTTAATGTAGATGAAACACAACCTAAAATGCATCAATCTCAACCAGACTCACATAGAACTGTAACCATGGGCTGCATATGAACTTCTGGATGTAGACATAGATGTAATTAGATTGAATGTAATGTCAAACTACATGAGCAGAACTGAGGTAGGGTCAACTGGTCAAAACTGAGCAATGAGGACAATAGCCCAAAAACCCCAAAAATCAATCAGAGTCAATCCAACCATTCATGAATTTCTGTGATTTCAAATTATTCAATATTATGTCTGACTTCAAAGTAATTAGGTTTAAATAAAACGGGCCTTGGCGCTTCCTGAGTGGGCACCGGGTTCACCAGCCACTCAGCCTCCCTCAGATTAGTGGGTACGAGGGGGGATAATCCATGTGGATGTGTCATCTTGAAAGTTGAGAGCGAACAATGGAAAACTTACTGGAGATGATCCACTGGGTAATTACATACAATCCATACCCGTCCTGCAACCAACACACACATGAAGTAGTGAGTCATCTTCCTAAATCCCCAGGGATGGGGTTCGGCGCTCTTTCTGGGGCAGATGGGTGGGGATGGCGCGCGTTCGGCATTAGCCTACGCCCCGCTGCTCGCCCGGCCGCGACCTTCCTTCGTTTGATCCTATTAGCAGGTGAATGAGGAGATGGACATCGTACTGACAGTCCAGAACTGGCCTCCATTTGGCCACCTGACCCGAATACTCATTAGCCCACACATATGCCGCTCCGTGGGCATATTGCACAAGGCTTCTGCTAATTCCCCTCAGTTGTTCATATCAAAGCATTTGTCATATCTAGACGAAGTGATGTATAGGTTCTGTAGGGTGAATCGATAATGTGCCGGGTCGGTGTCAGTGACTATCAACTCATACTCATCATAGCAATATTAGTCGAACACATTGTATTTATCTATTAATGAGGTCTGACGGAGGATGAAGAAGTCAGAACAAACTGTTAACAAGTGTCATAGTTACACATTTTGCCTCATTCTATCACAGTTTGGTCTTTGCTTTTTTGTTTTACTGTATTTCAAGAACAATTCAGGACAACAAGAACACGAAAGGATACGATAAGGGAATATTCACTTGTCTGATAAGGGTTAACTAAGTAAAAAATGAGTAAACACACAAAAAAACATTCATATTAAACAGTCTATATAATAACTGAATAAATCTATCAACACATAATATTTGTCTAAAGGGATAAATGTACATGTCATCTTCGCTCACTGTAAATCACAGGAAAAAAATGGAAAATAGAAATACGACTTGAAGGAGTCATATTTTGCTAAACCCGCTTTTATTAGTCTTTGGTTCGTTTATTTGTGTATTTGGACCCTAATAGTTCATAAAGTTGGAATTTGAACCCTCCAGGTGCTGCAAAGCTATCTTTATATTCATTTTGGCAAGAATCGAGTGGATTTCTACAACCTGTTTTAATTCCTGCTTAATTTGTCACGTTTTATAGCTAGTTACGTCAAAACATTTACATATATAAGGCCAAGACTTCTGACGAACATTTCTCAGAGTACGACATATTTGTTTGTCAGCAGCAGTGGTTGTAGTAAAAACTGAAAATATGTCCAAACTTTGAGCCGATTACCTAAAATGTTCAGTTGCTGGATGTATTAACGAGCACAAGTGTCTGAACGGGACAGAAAGCGCGGTCAACAACCTGGAGGGGGTGGGGTCATTTGCATTGAAAGGGCCGGCGCTCAAAATGACCTTTCTGGTGTTATTACTCAGAAATAGGGTTGAAGATGGACCTGTGGAGTTGAATTAATGAAGAATTCAGAGCCAAGCAGAGCATTTATAGTTTATGTAGACCACAGGGAAATGTTTTAAAATGCATAATTCCATTTAAAAAAGCAAAACATCACTTCTTTAAACTGACAACATTTGTAAGTGGATTCAGTCAGGTCGTACATGTCTAATAAAGTGTTGAACATGAATATGCTGAACATTTATGGAGAAAGAAAGGTGCATAAGCAGTAAAATTGCATATAAATCAAATAAACATATACATATACATACTTTATTATGTACGCTTGCTCACCTGCATATATTTAATAGGACAATCAAACGGCAGCAACTCTATGCATTAAGACTTGTAAACAAGATTAAAATAACTCCTGAAATCCAGAACAAGCATCAGAATATGGAAAAGAAGGTGATTTAAGTGACTTTGAATGAGTATGAGTATTTGAGTATTACAGAAAACTGGGATTTTCAGGTGTGACTATCTTCAGCGTTTACAGAAAACGCTAAAAAGAAGAGTAAACATTCAGTGAGCAGCAGTTCTTTCAGTTGGAAATGCCTTGTTGATGCCAGAGGTCAGAGGAGAATGGCCAAACTGGTTCCAGCTGATAGAAACAGTCAAATAACCACTGGTTACAAAGAAGGTATGCAGAAGAACATCTCAATCCTGGAAGCAGATGGACTGAAGCAGAAAAATATACACTCACTGGCCACTTTATTAGGTACAGCTGGTAGGAGCAATGTGTACCTAATAAAGTGGCCAGTGAATGTATAAACAGAAAAGATACATCCAGTTCTTTATTTTACAATGTGATAAAAGTGGAAAAGTTTGCAGATGTTATCACTGTCTAACTAAATATTTATAAAGGCACATGGTAGAGTAGGCACTTGGCAGCCCACTGGTGTGCAGCGTCATAACTTCATAGTAGAAAATACGACCAGAGACCATTTAAAGTTGGGTACTTCAATGAAACTGGTTCCTAAAAGCAGGACCGAGGGGCTAAAAATTCAAACAACATGATCATAATGTTATGAAGCAAGGTTGGAAGCACTTTGGGTCTATTTTAAAAATAAATATTTATTGGGATTACAGAGAAACAATTTTTCAGATGCAACACATTTTTATTTGATGCGCACATACAAAAATCTGCATGTAACATGGAAAAAAGGACACAAAAATTACGCGCTACTACGTTTTGGAATATTTTTATTCTCTCACAGATACGTTTTGGAATCGAAGTAAATATGCCAGGCAGAGTGTTGTCTGCATGTAAAATGGACACCAGGTTTCTATAATGAACTCCCCCATCTTTTTCTTTCAGGAGTTTTTCCCCAATATGCACACTATTAAACGAGGCGGATGATTCTGCATGCAATGATTACCCCGACGTAACCAAGGTAAAAAGGACACGAAAATTACGCACCAATATTTTAATTTTTTTTTTTTTTTGTCTCACAGGTACATTTTGGGAATCGAAGCAAATATGCAAGGCAGAGTGTTTCACAAAAATGACCGCTGTTGCAAAATCATTCGCAATTTATTTGTGTTTAAATGGGCAGGTTCTGCATGTAACGCAAGTGGACACGATGGGTTATGCACAAAACCTGGAATGACACTGCCGATTCATGAAAAACCCACATGTCTGGATTAGAAAAACCACTAGGATCATCAAATTTAACACAGTATCTTCATTTATAGCAGTATATAAGACCATTTCCAGCCATGTTTTCAACATAAAATACACCTACACCTAGATAGTTTTTCATGTCCCAATTTTGGTCCTAGTTTTGGCCCCAATGTTTTATTAAAAATTCATTAATTTTGGGATGGCTGAGAGCAAGTGTAGAATTTTTTTGGAATTTATCTGAGGTCATCATTAGGTACCATCCTGGGGGGAAATCTGTCTAAATTTCTCTTTTATTATTGTGTCTAAAAAGCTGGTAAAGTGCCAGGTACCAAAATAAACCCTGTTTCATGGAAAGATCCGGTTCCATCAGTGCAGTTGGTCGACTGGAGGATTTCTTTCAATGCTGCAACTCTTTGAACTTATATGTTGCAAACATGAAAAAAAAAAAAAAGTTCTGAAAACAAAGACCTACACAGCACAAAATGATGTATTAAACCAATGCACAGCCTCTGGACAAGTTTGATTTGTTTCTATTTTCAGTCCACGTGTACTTAAAGGGTTCTCTATGCATCACTGCTGGTTATTGATGAGTCCCAGAACAGGAAATTACAATCCCCAGGGACAGGAAGTGTTACAGATTAGTCAGACTAAGTCACTGCACACATAACCTTCTGCTGTTAAAGTCTATTGGAAATAAAATGGTTTGAAAAATTGCACTTTAAATTCTTTGAGAGACTGTCATCGAACTCCACCTTCAGTTCTATGCAAAACTTCATTTCTGGTTTCGTCCACAGGTGAGTCATGTGACATATTTTCTCATGATCGTTGCGGCCAAAAGTAGAGAGAAATGTAAAAGTTTCACATTTCATCTGCCAGATTATTCTGTGCAGCTCTTTTCTCTCCAGTTTCACAGGCCCCCCAAAACTGGCAAGAGTGCCAAGACGAAAACCTCACACACATGCTCACACAGTGATTAAGGTCTGGGCCGAGATGAAAGGCAGCAGGACCAATCATACATGAGTTAGGGGCACCATGGGAGGAAGTGGGCGCGCCAAAGGCATTCTGGGCCGTCTAGCTGTTACTGCTGAAAACACAAGGCTCCCAGAAACAGAAACAAACCATAAAAAAGATGGAAGAGGAGAGATGGAAGTGAACGAATGCAGTGGAAAATGTTATTGTAATCAACCTGGGCTTTTTCCTGCGCTGCAACAATACGCTGTTGAGAAACAACACTTCACACACATCTGATTCTGATTTGTCAGAGTGAATTGTCTGGTGAACTGAATGATGTAAATATATCATTATAAATAAACTTTTTTTTTATTGCTTTATAATAAGGCCATGTGTAATTACGTTAAAAATGAGCCAGAGTGAAGTGTGGTGGGATTTCCAAAGGTTAGACTTTAAAAGGAAAGACTTTTCAGTGCTGTCGTTTACGGCACCTGTTCATCTATTTTTATGATAAACATTTCCTCTCAATCAATTCTAAATTTGTGAAGCCACATGTTTCCAGGAGTCCATTTAACCCTTTATAGGACACTCATAGAAATATTCTGAAATTCAAAATTTCAACCATAGGGTGCTTTCACACTGCGTACCCCAGTCCGTATCTGAGTACATTGGACCCCAAAGTCTGCTTAATTTTATCAAAGTGAATCCAAACATTCCATGCTTGAGTACCGTACCTGAGTCCAGCTGAGAAGGTAGTCCTGGGTACAGACTGCATGGACTCCAGCATGGTACGTTGCAGTGTATACATGATCCGTGTTCGAGACCGGATGTGACCTAATCACCACGAGACCATAGATGGTGCTCCTGTTGTCTCCTGAAAAGCCTTATCGACCGAACCACTCTGATATATCAGGGACAACGAAGGTCGCTCTTCTTCACTTTGCCTCAATCAGGCTAACAGATAAACAATTATTGCCACCATTGCAGACAAATGATCCGAACAGTCACTCGGTTGTTGATGTAAGGGTTTGTCTTCTTCTAACTTCTACGTTTGTTCGATAGTGACAGAATTCCTTCCACACCGCCACCTACAGTTTCAACCCTGTAACACCCAGTCATACTCGGGCACGGGCTGCAGTACGTGCTTGTGAACGCAACATCTGCGTGAAAGGTGTGAACGTATCCAGGTACGGTACAGACTCTGGTACACAGTGTGAAAGCGCCCTTAGTGTGTTATGGGAGGACATAACAAGACTTACTTTAGTGAAATTTTTCAAAATAAAGGTCAATGAAGTTTTCTTTTTCTTATTTGTCAGACAGACAGAAAAAAAGTTAATTCTTTTACCTTGACATGTTTTGGCTACCACCTGTAGCTTTCCTCAGAAGGGTCACTTGATGTTACTGTGACGTGTCATTGTCAGCTGTTGTATCCTGGTTTGCCTGTTGCCTGGAATTAACTTTTTTTCAACTGTCTGACAAATAGGAAAAAGAAAACTTCATAAGTTCTAGTAGACAGTGTGAACCTAACTGGACTATTGAAAGGTCAGTGAAGTTACCATATTTGGTTCCTTACCTTAATGGTCAAAAAAATAAATAAATAAATAAAAAAATCCAAGAATTAAAAATAAAAAAATATATAAGAAAAACACATGTAAGATGAAAGGAACATGCATTTTAGAACATTAGACCAACATAAGTGCTGATCCAGACCCCTGTCCACATCCACATTCTCCCTTTGAACATCATTCCTTACATTAGTACCATTACTTCATGGTTCCTAACAAAGCAGGTACACTCACTGTTCATGCAGAGGTGGACCTTACAGACCCTGGAGACCAAATTGGACCTGAGATTGTTGACTCACTGTACTCACTGGAACTGTCGCTGCCACTGTCTTGTATGTGGAAATAACCAAAAATAGTCCCTTGCCCAGTAAAGGGTTAAAATGTTCAGGTGGTCAGAATGATCCTCCTGTTTTCTTTTTTGATCTCCCCATCCTGGCATGTGTTGAGCCTTTTAATGAATGACTCACTGTCAGGGTTTATTCCCATGACAAATAAATGTGTGGCTGGTGAAAAGTGTTTGCAGCCAACAAAGGAGGAACTCTTTATTTGAGAGGTTTCAGACTAGACAAATTTACATTCAATTCCTGTAAATATTGTGAAGCCACATGAAAGCGTTGGTTATAATAGTTTAGTGTGTGCTGAAAGAGTTGAATAATGAAATATTGGAATAAGTTGTTTTACTAAATAATGATATGTATATGACATAGTGAAGTAGACTGATTTTAATTCCTTTTTTACGTGCAGATCAGAGCTTCATGAAACAGTGGGGAAAAAGTGTCTATAGCTAATAATTAACCCTTGATTGAGCAAGTGACAGTTACAAAAGTTCCAGTGAGGACAGTGAGTCAACAATCTCAGGTCCAATGTGGTCTACAGGGTCTGTAAGGTCCACCTCTGCATGAACAGTGAGTGTACCTGCTTTGTTAGGTACCATGAAGTAATGGTACTAATGTAAGGAATGATGTTCAAAGGGAGAATATGGATGTGGACAGGGGTCTGGATCAGCACTTATGTTGGTCTAATGTTCTAAAAAATAATGTTCTTTTAATCTTACATGTGTTTTTCTTGGATTTTTTATATATACTCCTTGGATTTTTTTTTTTTTGACACTTACAGGTAAAGAACCAAATATGGTAACTTCATTGACCTTGGAAAATTTCACAAAAGTAATTAAGTCTTGTTATGTCCTCCAATAACACACTAAGGTGGACATTTTTGAACTTCAGAGTATTTCTATGAGTGAACTATAAAGGGTAAAAAAGAAAAAAAAGAAAAAAGAAAAAATGAAGCCATGGTTTGTCAGTGTGGTCTGTAAGTGCTGAATGATAAACTATTATTTAACAACTGACTTTTAACTCTTTAACCTTCTCCTCCTACTACAGTCGCTTTATCCATGTCAACCCAGCATAATATTTGTTCTGTCTTAACCTAGTTTGCTACTTCAATGAGTTTTCAGTGGAATCCGAACCAAAAAGAGACTTAGGTGTTTATAGTGTTAACTATGGAAGAGGATTAGGGCTACTGGGAAAAAAAAATTAAAAATAAGGTCCAATATATAGTTTTTATTATTATTATGAAGTCAAAATTCTGACTTTTTTCTCAGAAGTCTGACTTTTTGTCATCTAGTTTGTTTTTTTTCTTTTTATTCAGTCAAATTTTATTTATATAGCACCAAATCATAACAAAAGTTATGTCATGACACTTTATATATAGAGCTGGTTAAAATCAGACTCTTAAGCCAATTATTCTGTGTGCCTCTGAGGTACATTGACAATTACAAGAATTTTACAGATTTCAAAGACGTTTATTAATAAATAAATCCCATTTAAACAAAGAATCCACTTATGCCATTTCCAAAACTTATGGTCATGACTGTAGTTCCAGGTATTTAAGGGTTAACCAATTACATGAAATCCAGCGAGGCTATTGTCATCAATAAGAAAAGAAGAAAAACTAACAGAAAATATACCCAAAAAAAAGTACAATATGCCTTTGCCTGTATCAGATCAATGTCTTTTTGTAAAAAAAAAAAAAAAAAATCAATGTGCCAATGTCAGATGCTCACCCATGTGTAAACCAAATAAAGGGACACACAGCACACGTGGATGAAGACGAACATGCTAAGTTATTTAGTCTGCTCCTAAAATTTCAGCGTGAAAGTAAAACGAACTGGATCAAATGCACAGAAAACAACAAAAAACATTGGCTTGGATTTTCACATATCAAAGCTCCCTTAGTCTAGTTTGATTAGAAGTCAGTCAATATGGAAATATGCCACTTAATAATGTGTCACACTGCACACTCACAACCGCAGACACACAACCACAGCACAGCACCAGCCTTTTAGTCACCATATCATATTCATAGTGATAGCAATGAGGCCGAGCCAAGTTTTTCTTTGTTTTTCAGGTTCACCACAAAATTTAAGAGCTACATTTGGTTAAAAAAAAAATACAATAGACCTTTAAGAAAAGAGGCGACGCAACTCTTTCCAAACCTTACTTCAGAAGTAAATCAATACAGCCGCTTTTCTTTGCAGCAATAGGCCGAAATTATGCGACAACGCACACACGTTGGAGACGCGTTCATGCACCCAACACACACGCAGTAATCACAAGTAGGAAGGCTCCCTTTATCAGCATGCTTTGTGCATTTTCTGAGCTCTTGATGTGGTGGTGGAGGAACCGCAGTGTGGGTGGGGAAGAGGGAGAGAAAGGGAGAGACATAACGACAAACAGATACAGGCAGACAACCAGCGTGTGCAGCTACATATTTGTTGGCCTTTTTTGAGTACACAGTATGCGAACGCCAACCTGTCCCACACACACAGTCGGCCACAGATACCACATGCACTTTAAGTAAAGCCCACTAGTTTTACACATATGGAGCTATGGAGGCCGCCTGAATCATTTAGGTTACGTTTACACATAGCCGGGTATCTGGAAAAACTGAGATGTTTCTCTACGTTTGTGCCTATCATTCATACGACAATGACGGGCACATGCACCAAAAATTATGGTTTCTGAACACTCAGGCCAAAGTGATTTCTGCATGAATCTCCGTTTTTGCGTTTGCGTGTACACTGAGGGAAATGGAGATGTCAGGCGGATGTCACATTTTTTGAAGGAAATATTCTAACACTTCACATGTGATGATACAGTATAGAGCAGAGGTTCTCAGGGTGCGATTTGTTTAGGGGGATGGGGATCAACCCCCCCTCTGGTTTTTATATCCCTACTTCTGCTCAATGAATTTCATCCTCGGGGGGGGGGCGGCAATCAACCAATGTAAATAACAGGTAGGTTGTGACAGTTTTCTTCCACCTATATCCTACATTACTGGCGCTAACGTTCATCTGAACCGAACTGTCGGCAGTCTCAGAATTCAACATCCCCATGGACTGGGGTGTTGTAAAGGGGGGGGGGGGTGAATATGACAAATTCATGGGGCCCAGCATTTGTGTGTCCAGTGGATACAGGTTAGAAGTTGTGAAAATTTAATGATCCACTATAATTGAGGAATATAAGTTGGACGTTGAAAGTATGTAAAGTATAACTTTTGTTTCACGCCAACATTAGTTATGTTAGTTATGGACCGCACCCCCACGTATATAACCAGCCAAAATAAAAGTTGCACATGCAATATTTCACTGCACCATCTTTGGTTTTGATTACAGGAGGAAACTTTATTTATCCCATACGGGCAATTCATTTGCAGCTTACCACAGACATCAGTCAACATTCAAAGTGCAATGTGACAAAAATGAATCAGTACACAAACACAAACACTGGAAGGCAACGACAAATAAATGAATTAAATAATCAACAATAAATAATCAATAAATACCAATGCAGGAGAAAAGACTAAAAGATAAAGAGCTTTATCTGTTCTGTCCAGTTCAGTGGAACATAAATGAAGTAATAATTTACATCCGTGCACAGCGGTCTTCATGAACTGAAGACTATGACTGAAAAACAGACGCAGCTGTTAACGACTACAGAACTAACACGGTTCGACTCAACGAAGTCAAACCCTTTTTCATTCGCTCAGACACATCAGAAACGCAGATTGTGATTGTAAAAAAAGTCAGCAGCTCATCCATTTGCATTGTATTGTATTAACTACCAAGAGAGATGTTTTTGTTTTTTGTTTCTTTTCGGGTTTTTTTTTTTAATATATATTATTTTCTTTCCTATTTTGCTATCGCATTGGTGTTACATCAATGAACCCTGTACTGTACTGACTGTTGTTTCATGACCAAAATAAACAAACAAACAAAAAAATAAACAATTACACATCTCAGGTTTGTTTGAACCGGAACCAGAAAAACTACCTCTCCATAGGTTCACAGCAGAAGTAACGTTTTATTGTGATTCTTTTCAGGATTCTGATTGGTTAATGGTACTTGATCATCTCACCACACTGCCATCTACAGGCCTGGCATGCTCTCGATGGTGTAGATATAAAAACCATGTAAACAGATTTTTCTGACAACGGTCACATCTGCACAAGGTTTGGTTGTTTTTAACAGAGAGCGGGAAATATCTGTTTCCTAAAATACCTGGATGTGTGTAAACGTAACCTTAGACTGTAATTTCAAAGCTTTAATCCTGTTTGAAGCATCTGTTTGGTTACTGAGATGACATGATATGACCCTGTGTAAGGATTGTGTCCAAGTGCAGAACATAAGGCCCAGAATACAGGCCAAATCAATTCAGAATCCTTTGTTTTTGTCGGACAGTGGACGTCCTTGAGTATGTGCTAGACTGATAATTCCACAATCAATAACCCATATTACCATGATTTTGATGAGGAATTAAGCAGCAGGGTATGTTTAGTCAATAAGGGAGCAGCTGCTGGGATCAATACAGAAGGTCGTGCTCAGGTCGCTCTGAGACAAACATTTTTTTGAGAATGTCATTTGTTTTCATGTATATATCATTAACGCAAACTTGAAAAAAACTTAAATCACCCTCAGAGTTTTAATGGAGGATATGGGTGTTAGTGGGCGAGCCAAAGGACTGACTGTGGGAAAATCGCCTACAATGGGTGTATAATCTCCTGGGTGTTTTTATTTCCTTTTTAATGATAGTGATAATGATAAACTTTATTTCGAACATAAGTAAGAATTAAATATAAAGGTGAACAAACAGCAAAGAGTAACCACAAATTTAACCAGAGCACTCCAGAATATCAAAGACAATTTAACAAAAAAGAAAAAAAAAAGTCATACAATGTACAACTACCTTATTGTGGCTGCTCAACAGCACTTTATGTTCGAAATGTAGTAGAATTTTACATGATTAAGAAATACAGTCCATAAAAAAGACAGGTCAGCACAAAGTTACTAAAAAAGAATAAGTTATTACTTACCATAAAGAACAAAACAGCACAAAACTATTTATTTAATCACTGACGTTACCATCCTGGATTAAACTACTTTTCCCCATCCTTTATATTTGTTTAAAATGTGCATTTTATATATTCCTTTAAACTGATTTATGTTTTCATTTTTGCTTTAATTAATCTCTTAGACTGTTCTGTGATTGAAACACACATCCTCTTTCCAGTTGTTCTGACACAATGCATGCTTAAATTCAGTTTTCCTCTTAGATTATATCCCTCTTCTCATTAATACAAAATTAAATTATTGTGACAAACTCTAAATAACATGTTTGCTGTTGAGCCTTTTTACATCCCTATAAAGCTTAGTGGAAAACAACAGAATCTGGTGTCCTTGAAGAATGAAGAATGAGCTGATATTTTATCACTAATCAGAAGTTCCTGAGGACTATGTCACAGCTACTGACGAGGTATAAGACGCAGACTGGGATGCATAACAAAACTGAATCATTAGGTAATGATTCATACATTTCTATGAATGGACATAGTTGCCACTTTATTCACACACTGCATCATAACAAGTAATGAATAAGTCATTGCTTTTTACCATATGTTACTCATTTTGTGCACTTTCAAGTGAAGTGATGAGTACCCTATCTAAGCCCATGTTTCATGCATAGTTATACACCCAGTTGTTTCTGACGCTAAGGTTTTCTAACTCACAACATTAACAACAGAGAAGAACATAGCACTGTGACATTACAAAGGTTCATAGGAATTGTTGCTTTCACCAACATTATCAAATCTACAAATCATGGTTATAGACGAGCTGTTAAAGGTGTACTAGCATTACATTAAGTGATGTATATTTAGATTATTGTAATGAAATAACTCTAGAAAAGTATTAAAAGTGCAATGTGTGTGATTTGTATGTTTAATATGTAAATACTTACAGTCTGTGTTAGGCTGGGAGCTGTTTGCTTATTGGAGATGCCATAAAGCAGTCCAATCAAGTTCATGCTGTCTACTTTTCTTTTTTGTCAGACAGATAGAAAAAGTTCATTTTTTAACCTTTACATGTTTCGGCTACAACAAGACAAAGGAAATAGTTAAGAAGGCTACAAGTTGTACCCTAAACATGTAAAGGTAAAAAATAAACTTTTTCTATCTGTATGACAAAAAAGAAAAGAAAATCTTTATGGCATAAAGCATTTAAGGATTTTAATGTAAATTCCAATTGATGTCCTTTAAAATAAAGTCTACTGGCCGTCATCATCACAGATGTAAGTAATGATGTCAGTCTAGGAAGGTGTTAATGCTACTGTTTAGAGGGTTCATTGTAGAACATGGAATTGCTTTAAAATTCACAAATTTTCTGAACTCTTTAATCCTCTGGAATGTCACAGAGAGCCTATCATAGCTATCACTGGGCAAAGGTACAATCATACACCTTGGACATGTCACCACTTCATTGCAGGGCTACAGCTTCAACAATAAAATTAAAAACAATTTTTTGCAATCAACAAGTTAGCATTTCTTCCCCCAAGAGATGTTTGCTCATTTGTGTCCTGTGATCATATTTGTATCAGATCTACATAGTTGAGTCATTTACTCCAGTTGGTGATGTTCTTAAAGTAATGCACATTTGATCATATTTTAAGTATCCCATAAAAGGGAATATTTTTCTTTATAAAAGGCAACAGTTATATCGTACCTGTATTATGTTGGTACAAAATTCTACCTACATGAGTCATTTACTACAGAGATTGATTAGCTTAAATTACAACCATATATATATGTACATATATATATATATATATATATATATATATATATATATATGTATATGTATATATATCACTTTAAATATTTGATAAAAAAGAATACTTTTTCTTTACAGAAACAGCATTTAACATTTTTGATTCCACATTTTTCCACATGCTGGAACTACTGATACCAAAAGAAACACGGGTTGATAAAAGGGGGGTGTTGTGATGGACCAGTTTGGTCAATCTGGTGTCTTGCTTTGGACCAAAGGCCAGGTTTTCTATTCAATCATACATCAAATGGAGGAAAACTTCTCAGCAGACAGCTGCTCACATAATAGTGACAATATAATGGCTTCCAGACTGCTTGTCATGCATTTACCTGTAATCTCACTCGTACACACAAAGGGTAGAATGTGTGGTAATAGCAGGTCTGAAAACATGAGAAAATGAGAGGTCTCCTCCGATGTAAGACACACATATGTGCAGATGCAGCCCGTTATTGTTGTTTTTTTTGTTTTTTTAACCACATCCACTCCCACTACCTTCTGTGCATCAGTGTGTGTTAGGTCAAGGGGAAGGCTGAGGTAGACCACAGCTAAGGGCAATGAAACTTCATCCTGCTAACAGCAGTTTGCAAAGGGAAAACTCTGCCAGGATGTCCTTCTTGAAAGTGTGTGCGTGCCCTTCAGAACTGAAGTACAAACCACATGAGGAGTGAGGTTGTGCAGCTGTGCAATACTGCATCTTCCGATCCTCTGGACCACATTATCAGTTTAGAGTTTTTATGCTAATTGACCTGTTCTACAACATTTGACTTGAATTGCCCTCAGCAGCTACAGTCAATGCAAACTGCTCTGAATTAAGGGAAATTGGGGAAGATTTTTTTTTTTTTTTTCTCAATAAACAATTTTTCTGCATGTTTCAAGTGTAATCCTTTAATATCTTATGCATCTATTGCATTTGATCAATCAGAGATTTATTTAAAGTAGTGGGAAGCCACAATGCAATATCCAAAGACTAGTTCTCATGATGATGCTTGGAAAGAGTTTCTCTAAAAAGTCAAAGCCAAAGTTTAGCTTTTGATCTCTATCGGCTCTTTTTAGGTCAACAGTTTGTTTGTTTGGAACAAAGTTCATGGTTGAGTTTATTGACAGGGTGTATTTTCCTCTTAGTTTGATTTCTTTTCGTGCAAAAACTCAAAGCGACTAAATGGATTACTAAAAGCCACATGAGAGCATTCACTGAGTTAATTGGTTAGATGCGAGTGGGGCGGGAAGAAGAAAATATGCACTGGAAAAAGGTCCTGTTTAAAAATGAAGGAGACAAAATAACTCATTGCAAGTCCTTAAGTGTGACCAGGTGAGTTTTGTCATCTGCAAAGTTCACGTAGTCACCTGTAGCAACTTGTCCAATGGAACTGGTTCAGCTAGTCTCGACTCTACTTGCCTTTTGGGGTTTTCTTTGGGCAGTTGTGGACAGTACGTCAACACCCCAACCCATGCCCACCCCCACCCCCCCACTGACAGGTCAAACAACACTATACAAAAAAGAAAATGTACAAACCAACCATTTTTATATAGTAAATCTACTATACTCTACTCACCGTAGCCTATAAACCTATTTAAACAAGACTAGTATAATCGTGAGAGTGTCATTTACAAACTATGTTTCATGCAACACATTCACATGGGATAAATGACGTGTGTTTTTCCCTTGAACTCATTGACATTACTTGCTGGTTCTGATGACAGATAACTTACTGATTGCTGTCATGCATGTCACATATCTCATCATCTACTGAAATGTTGCTCTTCTGAATAATTTAAGTTTGGTCTTTCAGTGAATAACCATGCTAGATCATCCTATATATATATATATATATATATATATATATATATATATATATATATATATATATATATATATATATATGTATGTATGTATGTATATAAAATGACACAACCATTTCAAGCACAAGAGCAGCTTAATTTCTAACACTAAATTGGTGAATAAAGGCACAGGAGAAACCAAAAATTTCACAAATCCCACCAAATCACAAAGATGTCGATTCACATGGGACTAATTTTATCACAGGATCCGTGTTTGCTGACACTGTGCAAGCAATTTTTACTTTACAAATTAGAAACATTGTATATTCATGCAGGATTAAGATCCCTCAAGACCTCCACAATTACTACAAACTACTAAAGGTCAACAGATAGTAGTAGTGGTCCCATGCACATTTAGCTAATGTACATTTATCTACATTGTTAAAATCAAAATCTGTTAGACCGACAATGAAGGACGTCATCGCTTTGATATCCTCCATTTATTCCTGAGTGTTTTCATCGATGATTGCATCATGGAATTCTCCGAAACTTCCACTTCCGCTAAGGAGGTACGATACCTGCGGTGGAAACTGAAACACCTCATGCTGGGAGTAAAGTAAAGTCAACCCAGTTCAGTGTGGTGAAATTTATTCCCACAACGGGTAAGAAAATCTACAGTTTTGTTGTGACCCAACCACATAGTTCCTCAGCACACACAATCCAATGGGATACGTGATAAATGAACACAATAGCCCACCTGGCATATCAGAATAAAGTGAAGTTGGCAGCATACTTGGACAGACTGCACAATCCACATTTTTTCAGACACATTTTAAGACAATACCTTACAGATTTACGAGACAAAAGACTTAAACGATGATGACTGATTGGTATGGCCAATGCACATTTGTTAGACTTTCCCAAACCATTCAGCAGCAGCCTGGTAGGCACTAAAATATATAGACAACACATTCCACTGTCTTTTTATTGTAGATCTAAACAGGCACAAACAAGCTGAAACACTGTGATATGGTGTTCTAGGTAATGAGAATCTTTAGGGCATGTTGTCAAATTAGAAGCAAGTAAACCTCTGTTTTACTGCCACCTCCTTGAAACCACAAGTATTCCCAGCCCACCAAACTGCTCCACATTTAAACAATAAACAGGAGCATTTTCATCTCATCAAAACACTCCCACAGTTCTTTTCTACCTACAGTCCATGTGGTGGCAGCTGCATAACATAGCACTGAATATTGTGAGTGGTAACTGTGTGTGGTGATGAGAGGAAGCTGCCATGTTTGTAAACGGACAATAGACTATTTAGATCCTGATCAGTAGTGAACAGGATCTATTCACACCTGGCATTAGTAATGGATCTCCACTGGTCACTCCATATGCAAATAAACTAGATCACCTGTAGCCCCGGGGTGCTTTCACATTTACCTCACTTGGACCAAAGAGTTAGGACTTTCCAGATTGATACGAACCAAATTTGCAGGTGTGAAACTTCCCTCAGAAATGAACAGCCGGTCCTTAGAGGTCCAGAAGAGGTGGTATAGGTCCGCTTGAAAGTAAATGGATCACTTGATGTATTGTGTAATACTCTTTGAATGGTCAGAATACTTATCGCAGAAAGGTATGTAAGGGCACTTTCACACAGCATACCCGGGTCCATATCTGAGTACATCTGACCCCACAGTCCGCTTCATTTTATCAATGTGAATGCAAACATTCTGTGCTCGAGTACCGTACCCAAGTCCAGCTGAGAAGGTAGTCCTGGGTATGGACTGCGTGGACTCCAGTATGGTACATTGCAGTGTGAAAGTGATCCATGCCCAAGAACAGATGTGACCTAATCACCACAAGACCATAGACAGTGTTCCGGTTGTCTCCTGAAAAAGCCTCGGATCCGTGCGGCGAAGGCTCGTTTTATTGACCGAACCACTCAGTAATATATCAGGGACAACGAAGGTTGTTCTTCTTCACTTTGCCTCAAACAGGCTAACAGATAGACAAGTATTGCCGCCGCTGTAAACAAATGAACAGAACAGTTGCTCGGTTGATGACGTAAGGGTTTGCTTTCTTCAGACTTCCGCATTTGTTGGATAGCGACAGAATTCCTTCCACACCGCTACCTACTGTTTTGGCCCTGTAACATCCACTCGTACTCGAGCGCGTGCCGACGTACGTGTTTGTGAACACAACATTTGCAGGAAAGGTGTGAGCGTATCCAGGTATGCAGTGTGAAAGCAACCTAAGACAATCACGATAAACAAAAGAAGAAATACAAACTGAAAATAGAGAAATTAAAATGAGCCAATTATGTAAGAGGACGCAGCACATGTAGATAACGAAGGCAAGACATTCTAGTTTGCTCTTAATATGGCAGCATAAAAGCAAAATCAACTGAAGTAAATGTATACTATGGACCAACTGGACCAAATGCTTACCTTACAGTCAGACCTTGGGTTGGATTTTTAGGTGAAAATCAAGGTAAAATGTGGCACAATCGTTCATTTCAAGATAGCAGACAGACTTTGTTAAGTTTCTTACACATTTAATTCACTCATGTTTACATGCACAGGTTAGTCAAACTACAACTGCAGCTCGAATAAACTATTTAATTGGACTGTTGTCTTTGTTTCAGCCAGCATGCATGAAAGTGTAATCGATTTGTTGTTGAAATCATGTTGCTTCCTCTACGATAGGTGGCAATTTGCTCCCCAAGCGCTTGATATGGCAAGGCTACTGTTCCTTGTCTGAAGTGTGTGGTGTGTTCCTACATGTTCTAGTGATGGGTTAAGTGCAAAAGGTCAATTTCCGTGTGTAGTGCAAGTCTACACGTGATCTACGTATATACTGACAAAATAATTCATCTTAAAATGCACTGTTTCAGTTTGTTAACCTACTCTGTTACAGACCACAACAGTAGTCAACAGCAAGCGACCAAGTCATCAACCCATGAGTAAACTAGCATGACAATGGACAATTGTCTGCTCCACTTTTTATGCAGAGGAGATGCATGATGTTCAACCTCCAGGCCAGGATTTGGTACAGAACATATCTTCCCGTGTCAGTCTGAGGGGCCGTTTACACGGCGTCGGATTCAGTCAACTCCGGGAAGATTTCATCGCGGATTAGCCTTCTGTTAACATGGAAACGGTGCCTTGAGTGCCTGAATCCAGAAACTTTTGATACCAGGGTCCAGGGTGGAACGTTATCGATACGCTCCGCATTTCAGCTCCGTGTTAACGCGAATCGGAGCGTTCCGGGGTAAAATATGACGTCACCGCATGCGCGCGCAGCCAAGAACCGCCAGTTAACCCACTCCAGGCCAGTTGGTGGCGGTAATGCGCCTCCAAGCTGGTTTGCCAGCCTCTGACACAATAAAGCTGCAGAAAAAGAAGGAACAACCACAACAACAATGGCCGGTTTCAGAACAACATACGTGCTGCTAACTGTGCTCAGCTCGTCTGTCCAGACAAAGAAGTCCTGCGTCTTTGTACGACCACTCGCCATTGTTGTTTGTAAATAGCGTTGTCCGCCTCGTCTTCTTCTTCTTCTTGTCCTCATTTAAAGGCTGTCTAAACCGGAAATCGTTTGTGCGCAGGCACGTGTTTTACCGCCACTGTTTCACTACAGCTCTATATCGCCAGCTACTGGTCTGACATGGCCACTACAGCGTATTCAACCGTCCTCGCGGACTCATGTTAACGCAGATCGTTATCATAGCGGCTTCGTCTTAACGCGGAATGATTTTATAACGCAAAGGAGAAATCTTTGCGGAGTGTTGCCGTGTAAACGTACCCTGACTGGTCTGTTTACATACAGGAGTAGATCGACTTCTAACTGCAATATCTGGGTGTGTCTGACTAAGTCTGACCATTAGAACTTTAAATTTGCTCAAGCTAATATGTCTACATGCACTTTTTAAGTCCAGTTCTAGTTGAACTAGTGCAATAATTTGGTTGTTTAAGTATCATGTTAACCCCTGGGCTGTTACTGAAGAGCTATGGATCACTTTAATTCAGTGATGTTTTCACTATACGATTCCAAAAAATAACAAAAATAAAAAACAGTGGTAGAGTACTCAGGCATGAAGCACACTTAATATGACTCCATGGACTTTCTGAAAACTTCAGACATCTTTAAATCCTTTTATAAGACACTAATGTCATGCTGACTTACACTTACCTGGATTTGATTCCTGGAGTTACTTTGGACACGTTCATGTTCACATGACTGAAATAATTTGTTCATATGTGTCTCGCAGCACATCTAAATGTGGTCTGGGTGTTCCACAACTGACTCTCTATTCATTTCCTGTACAAAGAATTTAATAAAATAAAGCAAAATAACTCAGGAGGTGAAAAAATTGTTGCTTTTAGGACCTTGTGTCACTATTACAACAATTTGCAAACTGTAGCAACAAATTAATACCTTTGTTAGAAAATTGCATTGTTTAAAATGTTACTCAAAATCAATGTACATTCATTGATAAACTAATTATTTTGACTTATTTACAAAACTTGGATATATTTTATATTGGTATCCTCAGTAAAAATGATTTCTCATGTCTTGTACACAACTGTATTAGTTTTACTAGAGATTATTTTTGTATTAAGACTAAATTAATTTTACTATTTTAGGAGCAGATAGATAGTGTCTTTGTTTATTATTCATATACTTTGCACAGGGTTTCCCATTTGTTTGATGCTTATTAAATTAGAGTTGATGTTTCACAGTTCCTTATGTGCACATCAATGCATCACTTCAACCAACACTGATAGATGCCGTACATGCCAATTGCTTCATACATTTACAGCAGTTAATAGGTCAATCTCCCTGAATAAGAGCTGCAAATTCCTGTTCACTCCCACTGACATGGTTCATTAACAGGTTTCTATTGTAGCAGAGAATGTACAGGACAAACAGAAACCTGTCACTGACGTTATCTCTGCAACATTTCCTCGGAACTGCTTTATTGTATCAGCCTTAAAGCGCTTTCACCCCTTCGAATATTTCCCGACATGCATCTGATGCCTCAGTGGTAGGTTTGGTCAGACAACAGTAAAACGGCTTCAGAATGTGTCTGATCAGTCCCTGTTCTTGTATCATTTGTGTAAATAAGGTTTGGTTTCCTGCAGTAAAGTTTAGCCTGAACAGAAAACTGCATTACCATATGGATTGAGTTGAGTCATCATGGTTCCACTTAAACTGGGTGGGGGGGTTAAAGAATGGGACAAGGTATCTGACAACCACCGTTTCTTAAAGGGGCGTAACAACATTATGGGAGGACAAAAAAACTGAAAACAAGGAGCTAGCATGATTATCAGAAAGCTAAAGAAGCTTGGGGTAATGATTTCCTCCACTTTGTGAAAAATTAGATTCATAGAAACTAAATTACAAGTTCAGTGTGAGAAACCCAATGCAATCAGCTTTTTTGTTTTGTTTCAACTTAATCAGTAAATATTATCAATTAATGTAGTTCCAAAACAGCAAAAGGCTGAAGATACGTGTAAATGTGGGCAGAATCAACTTATTTGACGCTATTTTCCAGTTGTAAAGTTATCGACAAAGGCAAAAAATAATTTGAAAAAAATTATACAACACAATTATAAATATTATAGGTGTAACTTTTTTTGGTAGGTATGTCAAGTCTTGCCACCCTATACTCCTCATAATTGTGGAAGAACTACAAAAGTATCATATCCCTCAATGTCACATTGTTTCCCCACAGAAAAATAAAGACACAGATTATGTTTGCATTAAAATATAATATTGCAACACCAATGCGTAAAAAAAAAAGTAAGTGTAGTTGCAATTTAGCTATAGCATATGTTACCATAATTTCTAGGAGGTTGGTTTCTTGGTAGGTATATTCAGGTATAGATATTGTCATAAGATTATGAACTACTGGTCTAAAATGATCATTACTGTTAAGAATAAAGAGCTCTGTAGTTCTGTCAAAGATGCCAGAGTACTAAGGAGGGCGGTTATGACTACAGACAGAAACTAAATATGAAACATTTCGTGAGAACAAATCTTAATAAGATGTGCATTTCATATTGTGTTTGTTTAAAAAGATATATAAAAACCTTATTTTCCAGAGATATAGTAACAATGAACGGGAGTACAACAGTAATATTGATGGTATGTAATCATTTGTTCTATTTTTTCTGTAATTAAATGACTCACCTATTCTTTGTTACAGACTGTATACATTAGCTGATTAGCCAAGTTTTGTAAAATTGGGGTTGGACAATACAAGGTCGACTTCTTCCTACTCCTTTTTGGACATAAATTATTGTTAAAAGGGCCACAATAAAATAGCTATAATTTGTGTTATATTTGTTTTCCTTTTTGGTTGATTTATTTCCATATATTGGTGTATCCTTTAAAATTTTTTGCCTACTTATGTTCGAAATAAGTCTATCTGTATCTATATCTAAAACAAACAGTACAGAAAATGGAGGTGATTTGTAATTTTACCGTGGCTGTTTTCTGTCTAAAAACCGAGCTAAGCTAAAAGAGCTATAATGTAAACTATCAGCTGATGCAGAACATGAAGATTATAAAACAGTATTATTTTTGAGTGTCAAAACCACTTTAAATGATTCATTAATTTGGTCATGAAACAACATGGGATTGTCTCGTCTGTTAGACCTGTGTGAAAACTCAAAACTTTGATCCCAGTAAATTGAAATGTACCTTATCTACGCTTTCTGTTTCAGGTTTACGCTGCTCCACCAACTATCGGGACTAGATAAAGACACTTTGATTTACTTTGAACTGCAGTGCATTGTGCATAGTTGGGTTCTGGTTAAAAGGTCACATTCCCTGGCCTCTAGCCCACAGCATTAATATTTATAAGGATTTGATAGTGATTGCACACTTTGGCCTGTATGGATACTACCATGCACGTGCACTTAGAAGAAACTAGAGTATAGCTGAGAAGATTCTTAACAGTTATAGTATTCGTTTATTAACTTATAAGTCACTGACACATAAACCTTTTTCCTGATTTCAGAAACAAAGATATTGTTGCATATAAATATATCCTACCCTTACTATTGTGACAACTGGTCGACCTCATAAACAACACAGCACCCAAAGTTTTTCATTTTGACTGATGAAGAAAACAAGTTTGTCTTAAAAAAGAAAGAACTGCACATACCCGGTGGTAACAGCATTGCAAGGGTAACCCATTTAAATAAAATAAATAGACTACAAGACACAAATTCTCCAGGTTATACAGTGGAGGGAGTTAACATAAGCATGTTCTCAAACATAAAGATCAAAGAACTGACTCAGATCCAGTAACGTTCAGACATTAGAACATTTTGGACTCTGTGTGGAAGCCTTACAACTAAACTTTCTCAGTCCAAAGTCATCACATACTTGGAAAGGGTGTCACTATTTGATGCACAGTGTACTCTTACAGTATCCCTTTTCGATATGTAGAACAGACCCAAAGATGTCAGGATGATGCCATATTTATGAAATGGTCAGGTTAAGGAAGAAGGATCCGGAAAAAGTTATCAGAGGAAGACAGAGAGAAATAAAGGCAGGCAGAAAACACAATAATTAACCCATAAAGACCCAAACATGCAACAGTGACCAAAAACATCTACTGATCTAAACTGTTTAATACCTGTTGATCCACTAATCCTATCAATCCATGTAAATAATTGGTGTAAAATGCAGTTTGTTGTCTTTTCATGGTCATCAGATATGACCCATTTGGACGTTCAGAGGCTCCGTAGTGAATGTGGAAACACCGTCATCTTCTACAACATTGATTCACCAGTAAAGCCCATAGAGTTGAATCAATGACAGAGGATGGAGACACTGGGTTTATGTTCAGTTAATGATATATTTGACTGAAAAAGTCAGTTTTTCTTCAGTTTTCTCTGTTTTGATAAAATAACATTTGAATGAACTCTGAGTTTTTTATGAACATCAAAGTTGAATATAAGAAAATTCATGATTTACAGTGAAAATGCAAAATATATAGGAAAATATTATAATAAATAGTGATAAATGTAAGAAAGGTTAAACGGAAAGAAAAATTCATATGGGAAATGCCACAAAAGTAGCACTGGTATTTATGAGTGAAGATATGAAACCTTCACATTTGTGTCTTCTCCCATATCAGTCCTCAACTGCCTTCCTTTTGTTTTGTTTTTTTCTTTCTTTACAATGTCACATAGCCAGTGTGACCAATTTGCAGTGTCTAAGGAGCTACGTTGACTTCTGAATTAGAAAACTGATGCAATAGGAGGACCTGGTGCATTGAAAACAGACACCAACAGGTCGTGACCAAGCATCAGTATGTAATGACTGGAGGGTTAGAACAGTTACCCGCAAAAATAGGTTGGACTGTCTCAGTATTTCACTTCATCTGAGCAGACCAAAATTACACGTGGAGTCCCCCAAGGCTCCATCCTGGGGCCCCTTCTGTTCAACATCTACATGCTTCCACTGGCTCAGATCATAGAAAAAAACAAAATAGATTACCATAACTATGCAGATGACACACAGCTCTACATTTCAATGTCCCCAGGTGACCATAGCCCCATACAAGCACTGGGTAAATGCATGGAGCAAATATCTGAATGGATGGGCCATAACTTTCTTCAGTTAAACAGAGAAAAAACTGAGGTAGTCGTTTTTGGACCCAAGGAGGAGCGTCTTAAAATCAGCATGCAGCTCCAGTCACTTCAGTTAAAAACCTCAGACCAGGCCAGGAATTTGGGTGTTGTCATGGATTCAGACCTGAATTTTAAAAACCACATACAAACAATTACAAAGTCAGCTTACTATCACCTCAAGAACATTTCTAGGATTAAAGGACTAATGTCGCAGCAGGACCTTGAAAAACTTGTCCATGCATTTATCTTTAGTCGAGTTGACTACTGTAACAGTACCTTCTGTGGTCTGGCTAAAAAGTCTATCCGACGACTGCAACTGATCCAGAATGCTGCTGCTCCAGTCCTCACTAAGACCAAGAGAGTGGACCACATCAGTCCAGTTCTGAGGTCTCTACACTGGCTCCCTGTGTCTCAGAGAATAGACTTCAAAATTCTCTTACTAGCATATAAAGCACTGAATGGTTTAGGCCCAAAATACATCAGAGACCTTCTAGTCCAGTATGAACCATCCAGACCACTCAGGTCATCTGGTGCAGGTCTGCTCTGTGTTCCCAAAGTCAGAACTAAACATGGAGAATCAGCGTTCAGTTTCTATGCTCCATATATCTGGAACAAACTACCAGAAAATATCAGGTCTGCTGAGAGTCTGAGTTCTTTTAAGTCAAGGTTAAAGACTCACCTGTTCACTGCTGCCTTTGACTAAAAGGCTTTTGACTTTTTAAATTTTATATTCTCTTTGAAACTCTGCACTACAACTCTTACTTTAATATGTGTGTGTTTTTATTTTTAATTTTATTTTATTCTATTTCATTTTATTTATTTATTTTTAATTTATGTGTTGTTTTCTTACTTGCTGTTTTTAATCACCTTTTACATGTTTCTTTTATAATGTTTTAAATGTGTTTCTTTTTGTTTCTTTTATTTCAATGTCCTGTGTGAAGCACCTTGAATTGCCTTGTTGCTGAAATGTGCTATACAAATAAACTTGCCTTGCCTTCATGTATTCATCATGTGTTCTATTTTATCACAAAAATAAAAAAAAATAATACATTTTGGGATGTCAACATTACCAACACAGTTGCTGCAGCTGGGAAGTGAGTTAAACAAAATGGTCTGACTGTCAGAAGGTTCACCTCTGTCCCTTTAAAAACATTAGATTCACATAGACGTAGGGAGCTTCAGGTAGTGAGGAAAGCAGAGACTATCATCAGAGGTCCTACACCATGTTTGTCCAAGGAGTTTGCTTTGATGCCTTCAGGCCAGTGCTACCATGAGGAGAACCAACAGATATTCAAAATCTTTCATTCCTTCAGCTTTCACACTTTTACACTCTGACAGCACTCATTTTATACGAGATTTTAAAAAAGCTAAGGCAAGAATAAATTAGATGAATTAGAAGTAGATGTATTTTTGTTTGAGGGGTTAATCTTTGGAAAGGCCTGTAGGATTGATTCAAACAGTCTAAAACAAAACTTTTAAAAAGATGTACAAATGAACTATTATTCAAAAATACAGAGCTGAGGATTGACTAAATAAAGTAATTGTTTAAAAGTCTAGGATCAATTTCGGTAGTTGAGATAAGGACATGATTAACCTGAATTAAATTAAATATGTATTCTCATCTTTTGTATATCTAGCCAGGAAGACATTGAAATGCAGCTGTTTATTTTTTTTTGTGGAAACATTGTGTTAATTGTAAATAGGGTTAGGCAAAATAAGTCTTAACTTCAGCCTAAACCCTTTCGGTCGCATTGTATATGGAGCAATGGATATGTTGTTACCTCCGCCAAGGAACAGCGGAGATTATGTTTTCATCAGAGTTTGTCTGTTTGTTTGTTTGTCTGTTAGTGAGACAACTCAAAAAGTTATGGACAGATTTGGATGAAGTTTTCAGAAAATGTTGATACTGGCACAAGGAACAAATGATTAAATTTTGGTGGTGATCAGAGGGGGCTGATCTGCCTTGGTGGAGGTCTGCGCTCTCCAAGTGCTTTTCTAGTTTTTGTTTGTTATTTAAAGTAATTCACGACCAAATAAACTACTTCTACTACTTAATGTTTCCAGAACTAACAGGGTATTTTAGTCTTTTAGCCTGCATTGGTATTTATTGTTTATTTATTGTTGATTACACTGGTCAACAACAAATTTATTGTTTAAGTTTTTTGAGCTGATTTAGGATAATTTTGGTGTGCTGAATCCAAAAATCACATTAATTTTGCTCAATCAGGTCAACTTTCTGAACTATGCTACATATTGGCTTTTTGACATTTTTGCTTACATTTATGGGCATTTTCACATCATATGATACAAAATTCTTTCATATTTCTTGCAATAAATGAGTTCTGAAGATTTTACTTTTGCCAATTTATGATTAATAGCTTTTTTTAATATTACAGGTGAATGAAATGGCTTCGACTAGAAGATCTTGCAAAAATAAGCCTGACATAATTCTGCTACACTGCTCCGAATACACCATTGTACCTAATAGGAATCCTGTTAGAAAATGATTTTTTTTTCTCTTAAAACCTATTTTGGCTGAGAACTATATAAAAAAAATCAACTGATAAAGTCACAAAAATGTAATCAATTTTGTGAGAAGATCAAATTTTTCAAAATCAAATTAGCAAAAAAACCTGACCTGATTGAGAAAAACAGATGTCATTTTTGGATTTGGCGGTGCAAAATGGTCCTAATTCAGTTGAAGAAACCTAGACAACTTCCAAAAACCATTTTTTTTGTAACCCAGTGTTATTTAATATACCTATTTGTAGTTGCCTTCCAATGACCTATCTGGTATTTGTGTACTGATTCATGTTTGTCACATTGCACTTTGAATGTTGACTGATGTCTGTGATAAGCTGCAAATGAATTACCCGTATGGGATAAATACAGTTTTCTGAATCTGAATCTAGACATACCAGAAGGTGCTAAAGAGTTAAGACTTTTTTTTTGCATGATCTTGACAGTACACGCTCCTGGTCATTCTTAAAAGAAGTGTCCATGTGACTTCAGGAATGTTTTAAATACTTTAACGCCATGATGCAAAACTTATGCAAATAATAGGCAAATCAAACAGGCTGAGTCTGATCTTGACGACTGATTTCACAGGTGAAGAAAGTCCCTGGGCATGTTGGAAACTGTGTAAAAATGTAGTTTTATCAGTTAAGTACGTTTGTAAGTTTCAGTGTTTAAGCCACCCCACATCATGACTTTTCTGTTTTCACTTTTCAACATGCAAGCAAAGCAAGCTGTACTCATTCATCTGACTCTGCTGTTGGAACCTCTCTTACAGATAATGTTTATTTATATGTTTAATGTATAGCACAAGGACTCTATCCTCTTATGCTTGTGTGATAGCATCAGTTGATCTTAACTTATAATGCATGTGGATTTTTGCTGCGCTGTCATGACAAACATACACAAAAGAGATGATTCATGCCTTTGTTGTGGTCTGTTTGTATGTATGTGACCTCTTTTGCATTTTTGGGGGTTTGGTGCTCTTGGGGTATGCACATACACCAGCTGAGAGATGATGAATCTGCAGCTTTAACCCTTTAACATCCATGGAACCCTAACCTTAAGCCAGATTTAGGTGTGTAAGGACAACATGCATGTATTTGAAAGGAAAAAAGGCTTTAGTTTCTTTGTTTTACATGTGGCTCAAACATAGCCTAAACAGCATGAGATTAAACATGATGTAAATGTAACCACATTATGTTTTTATGAAAATATTAAATAAAGCTAATGGCTTTAACACGCACAGACCCAAACATCCATTGGTGACCAAAATTATTCACTGATCTAAACTGTTTAATACCTGTTGATCCACTAATTCTATCAATACATGTAAATAATTGGTGTAAAATGCCGGTTGTCATCTTTTGATGGTCATCAGATATGACCCATTTGGATGTTCAGAGGCTCCGCAGTTACCGTGGAAACACGTCATCTTCTACAACATTGATTCATTAGATTAAATTAGATTAGATCAGATTCAACTTTATTGTCATTACTCAGTATAAATACAGGGTAACGAAATGCAGTTAGCATCCAATCAGAAGTGCAAATAGCAGAAGTGCAGTATAATACAGTTAAATACCGTATGTACAGATAAGCAATATGTACAGATGAGTGCAGTTAGTAAATTAGCATTAGTAAAACCCATGGAGTTTGACAGATGACAGTGGATGGAGATGCTTATTTTATATTCAGTTAATGATATATTTTGCAGAAAAATTGATCTTTTTCTTCAGTTTTCTCTCTTTTGGTTGTAATAACCCTTAATTTTAACCTGAGCTTTAATTAACATCTATGCAATCGGTACATTAAATATAGGAAAATACCTGATTTTCACTTAAAAAAAAATGCAACATACAGTGTACAATGTTAGAGCAAACAGAGATAAATAACTTAAGAAAGGTTAAAAATAGAGAAAAATTCATTTGGGAACTGCCACAAAAGCAGCACTGAGTCTTTATGGGCTAATGTAACAGCAGAAACAAAGCATTATGATGGAACATGTACATGTAATCCAAGCGCACATTTTTCTAAGTCCAATCATATGACCTCTTGTGCAATTTTATATATATATATATATATAAAAAAAAAAAAATATATATATATATATATATATATATATATATATATATATATATATATATATATATATATGTATAAATAAAAGTGGGGAATCAAATTAAATCAGCCTATTCCCTGCTTTTGCATCCAGTTTCATGTAAAAAATGCAGTAGTTTTTGCATAATCCTGCTGAGAAACAAACAAACCAACTAACAAAGAGTAACAAAAACATAGCCTCCTCAGTGGAGATAAATAGGAAAAAGGGGTTGCCACAGCCTTAAAAACACAAAACCAAATGTCTTCAAGGGTTCTAGTGTTCCTGAAGGCTCATCATGATCCAACAACACATTAGAGCGAACCTGCTTGTGTTGCAAAATACAAGAAAGGATGCTGACCGTGGCTGAAAATATAGATGGGGCTTCTTCTAAAAACAGGACAGAGGGACCAAAAATTCAAACAAGATGTAGACTAATGTTATGAAGGAAGTTTGGAAGCACTTTGGCTCTATTTTAAAAATAAATATTTACTGAGATAAAAGAGAAACTATTATTCAGGTATAACACATTTTTATTTGATGTGCACATACAAAAATCTGCATGTAATAGACACCAGGTTTCTATAATGAACTCCCTCGTCTTTTTCATTCAGGTTTTTTTCCCAATACCCACACTATTGCACAAGGCAAATCCACAAAAATTATGACTGAAATTATGACTAGTCAGTATTCCAGCAGTGTGCGGATGATTCTGCATGCCATGATTACCCCGATGTAACCAAGGTAAAACGGACACGAAAATTCAATCAATCAATCAAATTTTATTTATATAGTGCCAAATCATAACAAAAGTTATCTCATGACACTTTACATATATAGTTGGTCAAAACCAGACTCTAAGCCAATTTACAGAAACCCAACAGAATCCTCCAAATTACGCACTACTGTTTTTTTTTAAATATCTTTTTATTCTCTCACAGGTAAATTCTGGGAATCGAAGTAAATATGCAAGGCAGAGTGTTTCACAAAAATGACCCCAGTTGCAAAATCACTCATGATTTATTTGTGTTTAAATGGGCAGGTTCTGCATGTAATGCAAGTGGACACAATGGGTTACGCACGAAACCTGGAATGGGACTGAGATTCATGACAAACCCACGTCTGGATTAGAAAAACCACTAGGATCGTCAAATTAAACACAGTGTCTTTATTTATAGCCATGTTTTCCAAATCAAATACACTGACACCTGGGTAGCTTTTCATGTCCCAATTTTGGTCCTATTTTTGGCCCCAATATTTCATTAAAAATTTATTAATTTTGGGATGGCTCAGAGCAAGAGTAAAATTTTTTGCATTTATCTGAGGTTATCATTAGGTACATCCTGGGGGGAAATATGTCTAAATTTTTCTGTTATTATTGGGTCTAAAAAAGCTGGCAAAGTGCAACATACCAAAATAAACCCTGTTTCATGGAAAGACCCAGCTATCTGATTAAAACAGTACAGTTTTATGACAGTACATAACTTTTCTCAAGCTGGATGCACCAAACTTTAATCACCTCTGGATATTCACAGACTCTCTGCCAAGTTACATCAAGATCGATGCATCCATTCATGAGTTATTCACGTCAAACTCACTCAGACAGACATGAGCGAGTGAAAACAATAACCTGATTCAGTGGTGTGAGAGATACTTCAGTATTTAACGTTTGCACTCAAAGCAGCTCATGAATTCTCGTAACACGTCTTTAGAAATGTTAAATAAACTTACACATTTATTGAATGTATTATAGTTACACTATTTGCAAATGTGGAGAGGTTTGAATTTAATTGTAAAAAAAATGAATGACTAACAATGACTTAACCCATAAAGACCCAGAGACACTTTTGGGTCAGTTCCCAAATAAATTTTTCTCTATATTTAACTTTGCTTAAGTGATTTATTATCATTTATTATGATATTATCCTCTATATTTTGCATTTTTTCAGTAAAAATTAGGTATTTTCCCATATTTAATTGACTGATCATGTAGATGTTAATAAAAGCTCAGATTAAAGTTTAGAGTAACTATATTAAAAACTGAGAAAACTGAGAAAAAAGTGACTTTTTCTATAAAGTATATCAATAACTCAACATAAACCCAGTGTGTCCATCCGCTGACATTGATCCAACTCCATGGGTTTTACTGGTGAATCAACGTTGTAGAAGATGACAGTGTTTCCACAGTAACTACGGAGCCTCTGAATGTCCAAATGGGTCATATCTGATGACCATGAAAGATGACAAACTAAATTTTACACCAATTATTTACATGTATTGATAGGATTAGTGGATCAACATGTATGAAACATATTAGATCATAACATGATTTTGGTCTGTTTGGGTCTTTATGACTTATATGAAACTCTAATCCCCTCTAAGGAATCAAACGTTATCCTCCAGCCATTATCCATTTGCAAACATTTTATATGATCCTTAAAAAGATTAGACAAAATAATCAGTTTAGGAATACACAAAGATAAGGATGCAGAAACATAGTGTGAGGAGATAGCATTGATAAGAACCCCAAAGGAAACACAACAATCCTTTATGCACAACTCCCCCATTGAGTCTTATCTGCATCGCTGTTGGTAGACGGTGGAGGTTTGTCAGAGTATTTAAAAGCAAATGAGTGTCACTTTGGCTGATACCATCTGAAAGTGGAAAAAAAAAACATGCTGAATTCAGTGGTGTGCAGTATAAATACTCTTTTTATCCTGCTTTCTCTGAAGTATGTGCATATCTATTGTCAGGTTAAAGCTGCAGGGTGTGGAATTTTCCACTACTTTCAATAGTACTGTAATCAGTGTCATCTGAAGGATATGTGTCAAATAAAGGGGGATCCTGCCTTAAGGGACTGATATTTTGCTGTTTTTAAATGGAATTATGCATTTTAAAACATTTCCCTGTGGTCTACATAAACTGTAAATGCTATGCTTGGGTCTGAATTCTTCATTAATTCAACTCCACAGTCCATCTTCAAACTTATTTCTGAGTAATGACACCAAAAAGGTCGTTTTGAGCGCTGGCCCTTTAAATGCACATGAGCCATTTCATGCCCCACCCCCTCCAGGTTGTTGGCTGCGCTACTCTGTCCCGTTCAACCAACACTGCAAAAATCTAAATCTTACGACGTGTATTTTTCTCATTTCTAGTCAAAATATCTCATTACACTTAAAATAAGACATAATCACGTAAAGAGTAACTTTTCAGTGAGATATAAGAACTTTTTTTTTTTTTGACAATAGATCTGGAAAATCTTATTTCAAGAAATTTTACCAAGATGATTTTCACTTGTTCCAGATTTTTTGCTTAATTCAAGATTTTTTTTTTTTTTTTCTTAATTCATGCAAAAAAAATCTGCCAATGGAACAAGTGAAAATTATCTTGGTAAGATTTCTTGAAAAAAGATTTTCAAGATCTATTGTCTAAAAATAAGTTTCTGATATCTCACTGACAAGTTACTCGTTAGGTGATTATGTCTTATTTTAAGTGTGATGAGATATTTTGAGTAGAAATGAGAAAAATACACTTGATAAGATTTTGATGTTTGCAGTGCAACTGAACATTTTAGATAATCGGCTCAAAGTTTGGACATATTTTCACTTTTTACTACAACCACTGCTGCTGACAAACAATTATGTCGTACTTGGAGAAATGTTCGTCGGAAGTCTTGACCTTATATGTGCAAATGTTGTAACATAATTAGTTATAGATGCAACAAATTAAGAAGGAATTATAACGGGTTGTAGAAATCCACTCGATTTTTGCCAAAATGAATATAAAGATACCACTGCAGCGCCTGGATGGTTCAAATTCAAACTTTTTGAACTATTAGGGTCCAAATACACAAATATATGTACCAAAGACTAATAAACGTGGGTTTAGCAAAACATGATGCCTTTAACCCTGTAAAACCTGAACCATTAAATCACTGACAGAAAATTCCAGTTCTTTGAAACTGGAGCCTTTATTGGTCCTTCTGAACAACCAAAAACATTTTTTTTTAAATATCAGTTTCCATGTATGAGTTTCAATTTTGTATCATATTTGATACATCAGGTCTCAATGCTCATATATTATTATTTTTGAACAAACAAAAACATAATATAACACAAACATGTCTAACAAATTGGCAATTCTTTTTCAAAATTGCCAAAGTTCTGCCTCCTTCCTCATTAATGACAGTCTTGCAGTGTCACTGGAAAGGCCTGTGGTGAACGAATTCCTCCCCCCTGGTGGATTATCTGTGTATTGCATGTATCTAATTGTATACATCAGGTTTTTCAAGACAAAAAATATCACATTGATCATGTAGAGGGCTTCAAAACTCATGTATCAAATATGATACGTTTGGCGTTATGGGGTTAAGTAGTTTGTAAGTCTAACAAACTAACGCAATGGAGAAGTTGACAACATCCTTTCTTTTAATGTCACTCCGTACGAGAAATCCATCAGTGCAGTTATTTATGATTTATTAATATTAACAAGTGACAGAATTAATTGTCTCAGGGAAATTCTAACAGAGCAGACAATCCACAGGAAGTATTCTGCCTTTACAATGATATAAACCTTCCATATATATTGTGCTGATCCACCATTCAACTGCCCTGAGTGATTGTAAAAACTGATGGTAAACACAAGAATGCTTTTGAGCTGTGGTGTTTGTTACTCAACAGTTTTAAACTGTTTGTCCTGAAGGGAAAAAAAGACAGAATCAGCATCTTTAGACAAATTACATTTACTTTGGAGCTGCATTTGTTGAAGACTAACAAAATGATGTTTGCTTCATGTGACTAGAGGCTATCCTGGATGTTGTAACAAACTTTCACTTAAAGCAATGAGGCAATTTTTTTTTTTTTTTTTTTTTTTTTTTGTGACTGTTTAGACTAGCTTCAAGAACTGTATAATTGATAAGTTACAACCACCTCAGGGGAGTCACATACTGGAAAAAATCTAAATCTTATGAAGTGTATTTTTCTTATTTCAAGTCAAAATATTTCATCACACTTAAAATAAGACATAATTACGTAAAGAGTAACTATTCAGTGAGATATAAGAACTTATTTTTAGACAATAGACCTTGAAAATCCTATTTCAAGAAATCTTACCAAGATAATTTTCACTTGCTCCATTGGCAGATTTTTTTTTTTTTTTTTACTTAATTCAGTTTTTTTGCTTAATTTATCTTGGTAAGATTTTTTGAAATAAGTTTTTCAAGATCTATTGTCTAAGAAGAAGTTTGTATATCTCACTGAAAAGTTACTCTTTAGGTGATTGTCTGAAGATCATTTTTAAACCGTTGTATGTTGGATACTCTTAAAATCTTAAAGTGGAGCGTACACCTTTTCTGTCAAGGGCCCAGGGATAGCAGTAAAAAGTGGGCTTTCACAGACACAAATACCAATCTGGGGAAAAAATGTGACCCCTGTTCTTGTAGCATGAAGGATACTACTCAGAATACTTTCTTTTTTTCTTCAAAGTGTTTTTATTACACATTGTGTCATCCAGAAAAGCATAATATATGTATCTTTTTTTATACCCAAATCCATGAACATTCTCACCCTGTTGCACCATAAAAAAGATGATAATTAACAATAATAATAAATAAATTAAAAACAAGGTAGTCAGATATTAGTCACAGACTTGTATTAATAAGACTACTCTGGAATAAGTGAGGGATCTACCGCTTTTATGTGATTCAGAACAGGTTGCCAGGTACTGAAAAACTTACTGGCGTATCCTCTTATAGAATATCTAATTTTTTCCAATGTTAAATGATGTGAAAGATCCAGAAAAGAAGATTTAAATGTTGGAGGTTGTTTATCTTTCCATTGAAGTAGAATTAGTCTACGAGCTAGAATACTCAGGATACTGTCTGTGTTTTTTTCTTCGCATATTTTATTATGGTAGTTTTATTCTACAATACTTACTGTATATATTCTATTTTAGATTTTATTCTTTATTTTCTATGCTAAAACCGAGACCTGGGTAACTACATTTCAGTTTTGTTCTATCATGTACTACTGATTGAATAACAATAAAGCTGAGTCTGAGTCCTTACCAGATACTATCCTTTACCTTTAACCCTTTCATGCACAAATTATGAGAACCTTAATCAAATTTTTTTCCTGAGTGTTTTTATTCCTCTTTGGGCATGAAAAAAACAATGTGATTGAAAATTTTCTTCTGAAAAATAAATTGAAAAAAAAAAAAAAAAAAAAAAAACATAAAAAAATAATAATGAAAAAAAATTCTTATGAACCTATTTTTCATGAAGTTGCAAAAATGTCCACTCAGCTGGACACCACACGTTTAATTTTTGATGCACAGAAACATGTATTTACTGATAAATTGTGTGAAAACTATGGGGAGGGCTTGTGATTCTGGGGGTTTATGCTCAGGAGAGATCTTCATAATGTTACCAATTCATGCCAGAAAAGATATGTAGTGTCTTAAAACTTTAATAAAGATATGTGTCAAAAAATAAATAAATAAATAAATAAATAAATAAAAGAACAACAAAATCCATGAATATACAAGAGAACAGCTGTAGAATAGCTGTCCACTGGAGTGACCACTATGCATGAAAGGGTTAATGTGACGATGTACAGCTCTGAAATGTGATAAAGAGGGAAGATGGGGAGTCCTATAATATCAAACAAAGCCCAAGGTTTTGTGAAGGGAGTAGCATAAAGCACCCAACAGCAATATGGAAGATTTTTGGAGAAAATACCAAGATACATGAAAGCGATGAGTTATTCCAAGATGTTTCTTTAGGTTTAAACCTTATTAGATTGTCTTTCTTGTATTGTTTATTTTACATCCAGTTTGCCATCGGTGGGTGCTCCTGCTAACTATTCTGGCTGTTCTATAAAAAGAGTAATTTCCTGTGTGTCTAAGAAAAAAAAGAGGAACCATGTGCTTGTGTTTTTACAACCAGGTGTGAAATGTGAACTGGCCACAGGTTGGCTCATATTTCTGTTCATATGTATGGCACATCCGTAACACAGGATACAGACACTTGGAGTCGTATTGGACCAGTTTGTAACCCCCATGCATATGTATGTCAAGTAACAGGCTTCCTAGTAGTTAGCACCACCCTTATTCACAAGCACTTGTCAATGCAGCACCCTGTAGACATGAGCAGCGTTCCTGTGTGTGATATGGGATGCATGCATTCCAACCCACCCCAACCCCCTCCCAAACTCCCACTGACCCATTGTGCCAGGGTTTTTTCCTCTTATCCTTGCCCTTGGCCCTACACGGCCCCTCGAGCACCCACCCATCTAGCCAGAACAGTGGTGCTGTTAGGTCAGTTGTGGTGCAGGACACACACACGGAGACACACACACACGCACACACACTCAGATTGACCCCCACCTATCTGTGTTCGCGGATCACTTCACAGGACAATCTCCCTATCCATCTTTGCAGGGTCATTGTGGACCTGCCCTCAGCTGAGAAAGGAGCTTCATTCACAGGGAAAACCCCTCTTTCTCTGGCTTCTCTTTTTCACCCAGTCCCTCCTGGATGATGGCTGGAGGAAGGGAAGCTCTCACACAGATACTTACTGTGTGTGTGTGTGCTATTAGAGGTCATATTTAGAATATGAAGAGGCATCGGGACTTCAAAGCTGCACACAGATGAGGTTGAAGACAAATGTCAGCACTTCAACAGCCCTTTTGCTTTTGGGTATTTAAGTTGAAGATGACTGAAAGGCAACAGAGAGGCCTAGAAACTTCCATTTAAAGCAACTAAACACAAAGAGCAGACCCAACATGTGCATACAGATACAGTGAAAATGAGGAAACAACTTGGCTGAATTATGTCATCTCCAAAATAAGTTAAAAATAAGTTTGACATTCACTTTTGGGTCGGTATAAATGGTACACTTCATAACTTTGACAATGCAACTTTACACACGCAGTAGATTTGAGTGTTAGGTTAGTGTATGTGTGTGTGTGTTAAAGATAGGTAACACAATTCAGAAACTATGATCCACAAAATAAAAATGTAAAGAAGCAAAAAGCTTGGGGGAGGGACTGACACATATAACAGCCAATCCACTGAATGAATGAAAGGCCATAAGCGGGAAATGGAATGAATGAATGAAGACATGAATGGATGGTTGGTTGTGATGGAGTGAATAAACTGACAAACTTTATGATACTGACCTCACATTGTATTCACAGAAGACAAATCAATACATATAAAGGTAGAAAATTAACTTACATAGATAATAAAACGGTGGGTTAGTCGTTAGGGACTGCATTTATAACATACACAGTCATATTGTATTGGGATGAAGTTCACTTAAGTCCAACATTAACATTAACTTCACAGTTGCTGAAAAAATTATTAGACCATCAAAAGTCATCAGAAACAATGGTTATGCAATCAAGTACTAACTCCTGTGTGTATCATGTGACTAAAACAGACAGAAAAGAAAACACTGAATGTCTAAAAGCACTGTTTTTGGCAGTACAATGCCATAGTTGTTGATGTAAGAACTGAAGTGATTTTGGTTATTCGCTGCAAAAATCAAAATCTTACCAAGTGTATTTTTCTCATTTCTAGTCAAAATATCTCATCATACTTAAAATAAGACATAATCACCTAAAGAGTAACTTTTCAGTGAGATATAAGAACTTATTTTTAGACAATAGATCTTGAAAATCTTATTTCAAGAAATCTTACCAAGATAATTTTCACTTGTTCCATTGACAGATTTTTTTTTTCTTAATTCAATTGTTTTGCTTAATTTATCTTGGTAAGATTTCTTGAAATAAGATTTTCAAGATCTATTGTCTGAAAATAAGTTCTTATATCTCACTGAAAAGTTACTCTTTAGGTGATTGTCTGATTGTAAGTGTGATGAGATATTTTGACTAGACATGAGAAAAATACACCTGGTAAGATTTTGATTTTTTCCAGTGATATTAAGAAAGCCATGAAAAATGGCTAGATATTAGTTCTTAAATTAAACTCTTATGAGCTATTATTGTTATCATTACATTTGTCCAAACAAATGTACCTTTAGTTGTACCAGGCATTAAAATGACCAAGAAATTGAAGAAAACAAGGGTGGTTGAATATTTTTTTTCTGTGACTGTAGTTGTAGTGTGTCTGCAGAACTAATACTGATAGTGTAATGTTCTCTGACTGACTATCAGGTGATCATAACTGCATTTAAAATATAAAGGAGTTCATTCAGAAACTGATAACATCACCAGTCATCTGGTTGCTCTGTTGGTTTACCGCTGCAATACAACTCACTGTCCCATTAAAGCACCAATTAAATGTTGAAAGAAATATTGAAATCTGTTATTTAAATAAAATACTATTAGTTACTGTAAATTTTCATTCAAAATCTTACTTCTTAGTAGTTCTTCTAGGTTCAACTGAACTTGTTTAGCTCTTTTGAAATGTTTCGTCTCTTATTGTTTCATCTCTCATCCAAGAGACTTCTTCAGAACCGAGGAGACGAAACGTTTTGAAAAAAGCTAAACAAGTCCAGTTGAACCGAGAAGAACTACCAAGAAGAATGATAACCTGGGCAAATGAGAACCTACATAGACATTCAAAATCTTACTGAAGTTAAAGCGCCATCAGCAAAATTTACATAAAGGATGAAAAAAAAAAAGTTGTCACTGCAGTAAAATGGCCTCTGTGAGTGTTTTATTATTCTTTTTATGGCTAAATTCATATATAGGTTACAGTTTATTACTTTACAGGTAAGGTTGAACTCATTTGAACTACTTTATAAAAATGTAAATCATAGATGTTATGTACAGTTATAGATATCATATGTAGCTGTGTGCAAATGTCTTAGGCCACTATTAGAATGGAACACCCTGGTGCTTCAAGTACTGAAGTCACATTTTTGGACAGTTCAAGTTGAGCATATAAACATGTTGTAATTGTTTAGCTAAGTCCGCCTTATAAATATTAAATATGTTTAACAGACTTTTTTTGTGACTTCAGTACTTTTAGCACCAGGGTCTTCAGTTGCTCTTTTAGCAAAGTTCTAATGACCAAACGTACATTTCTCAGTCTATGTATCAATACATGCACAGCTGAATACACAAGGAATAGGTAAACAGCATTAAAAACATGACAACATTTCTGGGGGTAGCTTTTAGCGTATATGCCCCACACAAATCAAACACCCTGTCTATACAATTAGACTTACATCGTAGCCATTTAAAAAAAAAAAAAAAGGTTAAAAACATACTTTTTTTCAACAGTGTTCTGTTGAGTTGTGTGTGTGTGTGTGTGTGTGTGTGTGTGTGTGTGTGTGTGTGTGTGTGTGTGTGTGTGTGTGTGTGTGTGTGTGTGTGTGTGCGTGTGTGTGTGTGTGTGTGTGTGTGTGTGCATGTGTGGTTGTGTGGGTATGTGCAAGTTTAAATGTGTGTACATATGATTGGTTTACTTGCACTTGTACTCTCTTTTTTTATGATTGTTTTTTATGTTATATACCTGTTGTGAAGCAAATTGAGTCTGTCTTGTGCATGAAATGTGCTTTATAAATAAAGCTGAGTTGAATTGAAGGGAATTGAAAGTTGAATTAATACTATGCACACATTTCTTGCCTTCTCTTGTTGTATTTGATAAAAAAAAAACTGTGTTACTGAAGAATGCAATTGCTTTCCTAAGCTGGATTTTGTTGTATGTGTCTGTTGTCCTTTGTCTGTTTTTAATGTGTTTTATTTTAGAATTTTTGTAACTTTGTAATGGTGTGCTGTCTAGGCCAGGTCTCCCTCAAAAAAGAGATTTTAATCTCAAGAGATTTTCCAGTTAAATAAAGGTTAAATAAAATAAAATAAAAATAAATAAAGAGACTAAGAACAAGACATACAGGCTCATTAGAACAAAAAATAACAAAGATAAGGCAGTGTATGACTTTTGCACTGTCCTGTATATATAGCATCATTGTGAGAACTTCACAGTGTCTCCAAAAAGTCAACGTTTTATGAGCTCAGAAAACCAGGTCTATTTTCAGATCTGTGGCATGCATTTTCCACTGAATCCAAGAGGGTTGGTCCTCAACTTGTACCCTTAAAATAGACCTTTGAAGATATATGACATGAAAAAGTGTAATCTGAAAAGCAACTAAAGCTGTCCGACAAAATGTTGTGGAGTTTAACCCATAAAGACCCAAATATCCACCACTGAACAAAACCATCCACTGATGTAAAAACTGTTTAATACCTGTTGATCCACTAATGCTATCAATACATGTAAATAATTGGTGTAAAATGCAGTTTGTCGTCTTTTCATGGTCATCAGATATGACCCATTTGGACATTCAGAGGTTCCATAGTTATCATGGAAACACTGTCATCTTCCACAACGTTGATTCACCAGTGAAACCCATAGCGTTTAATAAATGGCAGTGGATAGGGATACTTTGTGTATATTCAGTTAATGAGATATTTTACTGAAAAAGTCACTTTTTCTTCAGTTTTCTCTGTTTCTGATGTAATAACCCTCAACTTTACGCTGAGCTTTTATGAACATAATACATGATCAGTAAATTAAATATAAGAAAATACATGATTTTCACTCAAAAAAGCAAAATACAGAGGATAATAATATAATAAATGGTGATACATAACTTTAGAAAGGTTTAATAGACAGAAAAATCACAAAAGTAGCACTGGGTCTTTATGGGTTAAAGAGTAATATTTCCCTCTAAGCTGTAATGGAGCATAAGGTTAATGTTGCATAAAATGGAAATACTCTATAAGTACTTAGTTACATTCCACCACTAATTAGCAAATATTTGTATGCTAAAGTAAAATGTTGAGGAGTGTAAACATTGCACTGTCAGCATCAGACTGCTGGTATTTCCACTGTGAGACTGTTAGCGTGCTAACATTTAGCACCTCTGTCCCTAAATACAGCCTCATTCTTTGTTTTGTTTTGTATAAAACACATTATTATTTATTCAAACTGGCTTCTAACATTCAGTAAGTGGTTTTATATTGTTTTTATTTTTGATTATTATATGCTTTGATTTTATTGGAAAGCACTTTGGTCACTTTAAGTGTTGTAAAGGGCTCCAATAAAGAAAGATAGATAGATAGATAGATAGATAGATAGATAGATAGATAGATAGATAGATAGATAGATAGATAGATAGATAGATAGATAGATAGATGGATGGATGGATGGATGGATGGATGGATGGATGGATGGATGGATGGATAGATGGATAGATAGATAGATAGATAGATAGATAGATAGATAGATAGATAGATAGATAGATAGATAGATAGATAGATAGATAGATAGATAGATAGATAGATAGATAGATAGATTCAAACACCCGATCTGCACTGCAAAAAAAGAATATCTGACTTAGATAAACAGATTTGAAATTAGAATATTTATCTTGAAAGCTATTTATTTATTTATTTATTTACTTAATTATGTTCAGATTATTTGACTTCTTCAAAGATTTTTCATCTTGAGTTACCCCCACATAGATGTAACCAATTTAAAGCAATATTTATAACAAAACAAGCTACATTGTTTGAGGATGAATATGGAGGACACAGTAACTGTTTGCCCTCACAAATTTCTTTTTTTACTTGCTTTGTTATGCAGTTTTGCCTATAAAAAATCCATACTATGAAGACTTGAAACAAGTATATTCTGCTTAAAATAAGAATTTTAGCATTCTATATTTTCTTATTTTAAGAAAACTTGATCAGTGCAATTTTCTTACAGCACTGGCAGATCATTTTATTTCAAATCAGACATTTTAACTTTAATGTCCTTATTTTTGTACAAGCCTTTTTTGCAGTGTGTGACTTCATTTGTCAGAATTTACAAAGACATATTCAAGTTTCAGGCTGAAATGAAGTGAATACAACAAGTGGCTGAAAATAGTTTGAAGAGGAAGGAAAGAAGTGAAAATGAGGGGTCACATGCACTGGAAGTGAATGAAAACCAGGGCAAACACAGTGGCCTTGATGAGGTAAATCACAGCCTTGACATATCATTTCTTTTCCAGCCCTGGGCTCCGTGGTGGTGGTGGTGGTGGTGTGTGATCAGTAGTCTGAGGCGGTCTGTGCCCTGCTGGTTTCACTTCAGCTCTCTGCTGTCCCTTTAAACACTTCCTGCCTGCGTTACCATAAAGCTGCTAGAAGAGCCTCACTGCAAAAGTCACATGCTCCTGTTCCCTTTGTTTCCCACACAAACCCTCTGTTTATCTGCGCATGAGAGGCGCTCAGAGCACAGCACATGCCATTCAGAAAAGTCATATCTGAGGCAAATGAAGGTGAATGGAATGAACTGTTGGCTCCATTTTTCACAATTTCAGTGCCTGACAGATACACATGTTTTTTTTCCCCCAGACATGTTATTATTTGCAAACATTTTGATAACAATTACATAAAATAAGTGTACTTTTCTAAGTGTTTTCTACTGATGAGAACATGTGCAACTGTCACTAAGAGAGCAAATGTGATTAAAAGAGCAAAAAAAAAAAAAACACTAGTGAAATTCCTTATCAATTTAAAACTTTAAAACTAATATAAGCTAATAAAAGCTTTATCTAATTATACTGCTTTAGTTGTATTCACACAGGGTTCTAACCATTTAACAAAATGCTGATTATTGTTTGTGTGTCTATGGGAAACATTTATATGAACAATAACAGAAGATTTTTAGTCTTTTAAATATAAAGTGAAAGTAGCTATAAGTTTGCAAAACTCACAAACTCCATTATACAGTTAAATGTGTACATGCAGTGGGAATAATATGGCACAAAGTACAATTATGTTGTACTTTTGACTCCATATAACAACAAAAGACCGGTGATATGCTTCTCTGTGACTCCAGGCTCTGTCCACAGCAGTGTAACCCTTTTCAAACATTACGGTATTCCACCCAATAGCCTAGAGAGGAATTCCAGGAATGTGAAAAGGTCCGATTCATATTGAAACTAGATTAAAATGTGTACAACCTAATGCTAATATTCCCATTGTGGTTTTATCTTTAGCAAATAGAAGGATAATGTAAGAGCTGGGGTGTACATGTCAGTGCTGGTTTCTTTATTTATCCTGGTGCTTCAGTATTTCTGGATGCAGCAGTGGAGAGAGATTGGTGTAAATGAAAAAACAAAAAACAAAAACGTGTGTATTGATTATTTGAAACCCCATTGCATGTCAGAGGACTTTGATGGGGTTATCAATAACAATGTGAACTTTTTCCAGTGCACTGAACTTTTCCCCACATGAAAAGTTGCGCCGACATCTGCCTAGTAACAGCATTCCTCTCATTGGTGCAACTCCAGTCTCCTCCGTTGTGTGTTGTGTGAAAGAGAGAGTGTGTGTGGTTGTTAACAGAAAAAAAAAAAAAAAAAAAAACTCTTAAACTTTGCTATTTGCACATCACTATTCTTCATTCCAATTAGGTTTTCTGGTCTGAGGCCAACTCATGTCTAAATCATGTCTCAGTTGTCCATCCAGGTCATGGACAGTGAGTAAAAGTTTATTTATGTAGTTTTAAAAGAAAATAACAGAAACAAAACTATAGAGTTAAGCAGAGGGAATGTGTGATTTAATGCACCGCAGAGGATTTAACTGCAAATGTCCAATATTTTTAGCCTAGTCTTCCATGAAATAGCCCTCTTTTCTCTGTAATTATGTTAAATTTTCTAACAATGGAAGCTCCGGACTCAAATACACAACAGACCTCCCATTAAATTCAGTCCATGTGTGTATTTATTGTTACTTTTCATCACATTCTGCTTATAGTTTATGATCACCGCGACTGCTTTTATTCTCCAACAGCGGCATTGAAACCACTCAACAGGTTGTTAAATAAGTCTAAAATGTTGCCTGAATGATTCTCAGCAGTGGTACAGGTGCAAAAAGTGCAGCACGGGAACACATTTTAATATCAGTTGTTTGGAGCAGGAACACGTGAGAGTAAATAAATAAATCAGGGCTGTGTGTTTCTTCACTTTTGTCCCATGTGCTCACCTCATGTTCTGCACAGTTTGGTGAGGGAGCTGCTGCTGCTTTCATTTGGGAGACAGAGGACGAGAGGAAGAAGGGGTGTGAGCCACTATCGCCCCCTACCGGCCACCGTACCCGGGTTGTCTCCCCTCTTCCGTCCCCCTTTCCTCGCTCCATCCCTCCCCCCGGTCAGCTCTCTTTCACTGCGGACAGACTCAGACTGAGACCCGGACCTCCCACCTCCTCCTCACAAGCTACTGGGCCATAGGAGGAGGGGGGGGGGGGGGCAGCGCGCGGCGGAGGTCCCCCCCCACCCCCTCACCACCACCCTCCACCTCCCTCTCTCTCTTTCCTTATATATATGTATATAATAGAATCTCCTTCCTCGCGCGCTCCCTCGCAGACTGCTCGTCTCTTTGATCCCCCCCTCTTAACAACAGCTGACGTCATCGCGCGCACGCACCCCACCACCACCGCCACTACCTTCCTCCGCCTCCTCCTCCTCTTCAGCGCGCGCTCCCTCCCTCGCACCGCTCAACTTCTGTCTGTCTGTATGCGTGTACGTGCGTGCTCGTACGCGCGCGCGGCCGGCTGAGCGCGAGGCAGGGTTTTGTCTCGCAGGGGGGAAGCGCTCTGTTCTTCAGAGGGCTCGCGCACACCGGAGGAGCAACAGCACGCGGCAGCAGCAGCAAGAGCAAGAGCAGCAGCCCAGCAAAGACGAAAGTGATTAAAAACATTTCCCAGCCGCCTGTGTGCTCAAGCCTGCGCCTTCTTTTCATCACACGGCAACGTCTGAACAGGGTAAAAAGTGACACATTATATCGACGGCAGTGAGAATAAAATAAGAAAAAAGTACCATGGAGGACCAGCTGCTGTGCTGCGAGGTGGACTCCATCAGGAGAGCCTACCAAGACGTCAACCTGCTTAACGACCGAGTCCTACACACCATGCTGAAGGCAGAGGAAAACTACCTACCGTCACCCAACTACTTCAAGTGTGTTCAGAAAGATATTGTGCCCAAAATGAGGAAAATAGTTGCCACCTGGATGTTAGAGGTTGGTTTTTACTGCAGTTCAACTTTGCCTCTGTGTGCGAGTGTCTCTACTAACTTGTAGTCAGTCGCTAAAGGTCTCTATGTAACTAAAACTTAGATAATTAAGTATCAAGGTGAAAGTTTGAGCTTTTGACTGGTTAATAATATGTTATTTGACTGTGCATGTTACATAACGCAGAAAAGTAGGCTATGTCTATGAGTGCTGGGTGGTCCTTACCTATAAGAGATATTAGTCATTGGCTTCAGACTGTATCATTTTCCGCAGTGAATGCTTTTCTTATTGATTGTGACACTGCCATTATTTTCCATAAGGTAATTAAATGTTATTACTTGAGGAAAATATTCCTAAATAACAGCAATGTACACGTATGCAGTCTGGCCCGTGCCAGTATTACGCGCCATCTTTGTTGTCGTATATGAGAAGGATTTTAATATCATTAAAAATCTAGAATATCAGTAACAATGACAGTAACTCGGTTGAATGAGCCAGAAATGCATCTTTATCATAAGACAATTGCATGTTGTCTGCCACAGCTTGTTTCGACTGGTATCAACTGGTAAAAGTTTGTTTTGCTTCGCAAGAGTCAGTGGTGTCTGTGAAGGTCGATGAGAAAAAAGAGCTTTTTATGGAAAATGCAGGCGACTAAAATTGATTTGAACAGTCGGCTTTGATAGATGACATGTTTTTCGACATTTACATGAACTCTTGGATGACGTTAGTGGCGGATAAATATTTTTTATTAATTTCTGAAATCGGGCTCCGGTGAGGCGGAGGAAGAGCCGCCTGCAGCACGTGAAAGACCAGTCTCACAAATTAAATTGTTTTAAAATCAACTGTGGTTTAATTCGACACATTTTGCTCTCATCCGATCAGGCATTCAACGACGATCATTTTCATCATAATTTTATGCATCCTGATAATTTTTAAATATTTATAAATATTTTTTGAAAAGATGACGAAGTTGAAATTAGAGTGAAACTTGCATCGACGCCACCTTTGTGTCTTAGTCAGAACTGACTGCAAACTAATTCCCGACTGTTTTCTTTACTACAACAGTATATTCCAGTAAATTAGTCCTAAATTGATTTTAGATCTTGTCGGCTAAGTGTCATATTGAGTTTATTTTAAAATGTTCACCGACGAAAGGTATTTAAACATTAAAATGAAACGGGGGTATAATGCATAAATTGTTTATTTTCTTGTTAATTTCGTTTCGGATCTTAATGGATCCTGCAGCTATTGAATGCATACAGCTGTGCACAGAATAACGCATGGAGGCAGTGGGATATTGACTATAATATATGTTATATATGCGTGAATTTGGTTCCAACATGCGACACAAGCTCTAAGCACTTTTCTCACCTCCCAGGTCTGCGAGGAACAGAAATGTGAGGAGGAGGTTTTTCCGCTGGCTATGAACTATTTGGACAGATTTTTATCAGTGGAGGCCACGAGGAAAACAAGACTACAGCTGCTCGGAGCTACATGTATGTTTCTGGCATCCAAGATGAAGGAGACTGTGCCCTTAACAGCGGAGAAACTCTGTATCTACACCGACAACTCGGTCCAGCCCGGAGAACTGCTGGTAATTGAGTTCTGCAGACATGGATGTTGCATAACACATACAGTACATGAGCAGCATGCACAGGAGACCACATGACCAGAATACAGAGGGTTTGAGGTTGAATCTGGCTAGTCAGTGTCACCATGGCCTCTAAAGTATTGATCGTATTGACATGACCTATGCTGTATTTTATGTTGAAAAACATAAAGTGTAAATGTAGCTTTCGGTGCAGCAGTGTCTGAATGGCTGCCTGTGACTTTCCCATGGTGACTGGAAGGCCTCTCTGATTTCATGAATGGTCTCAGTGACTGCCAAGAAAACACTGAATCACAGCGACACCTAATGGCCATAAGACAGAGGTGCAGACTATTGGCAATGGCACTTTAGAAAGACACACTTGGACTCCTTATGTTTGCAATGACATTTATCTGACATGCAGCTGTTTCCACCAGCTGTAAGTGATTTGGGGATAATGTAATAGCAGGTTTGTACACAAATAAGTTATTAAATGGTGGACTGTTTGATATGTCTCCATAGTATCTTTTGTAGATGCATAAAGAAACAAGAAATTAAAGATCTTTCAGATGTAAGTTGTCAATGCGTAGTTTTGAGACATTGATAAGATGAAAATATTGCTGTAGATTCTCAGTATTTTAACAGCTGAGAGTCACACCTCATCAATAGAGGATTGTTAGATTAAAGGATCTATAGCTGTCCGACATGTAAGGAATGACTAAACCACAGACCTTGTAACAGCGCCACAGCTGCAGTCTGTAACTGTCACAGCAGACATGAGGAAGGAGTGGGTGTTTTCTCTAGCAGAGAGTGGGTTGAGTGAATGCCTCTGGTCTGGTCCGTCCACAGCAAATGGAGCTTCTGGTTCTCAACAAGCTGAAGTGGGACTTGGCTTCAGTCACACCTCATGATTTCATCGAGCACTTCCTGTCCAAGCTGAAGATCTACCCGTCCACCAAGCAGATCCTCAGGAAACATGCCCAGACTTTTGTGGCCCTCTGTGCTACAGGTAAGAACACCGCCGTCTCATTTGTCTTTTTCTTTTATTAATGCAGTAGACGTTCCCTGTATTTCTTCCGTCTTTGCATTTTTTTATGTTTTGCAATTTTTCATATAATACTTTAACTGATGTCTCAACATGTTTCGATGCTGCATTTTCTCATCTCACAGTATTTGTTCTCCATTATTTACTCTCTGTTAATGAGTAGAGTTATGTTTAATAGTTTTATATTTTTCCAGTCAACACACAAGGCCACTTTGTTTTAATATCTTTTTCTGCAGATCAACAAGAAGAGCTTATTTTTGTCCACTTTAACCTAGTTATTTTGATCAGGGCTGCCATGTGGCTATTATTAGTTAATAAATGTTGAAGGTTCAGAGGAGCACATGCACAGTAAAGTGTTTTTTTTTTCCATGGGAAAACTGTGATTTGTTACCACAGTGGTGCAGTGGATTGGCATGTCATAAGGTTATATTTATTAAATATTAGGTGCAGATTGACATGACATACTGTGCTATAGGTATTAGAATGGAATACATGCTTATAACATCTATTTGTGCTGCTTCTGCAGATGTCAACTTCATCGCCAGTCCTCCGTCCATGGTGGCGGCAGGCAGCGTGGTGGCTGCAGTTCAAGGTCTCTACCTGAAAAGCCAAGACGCTTCTTTATCCTCCCAAAACCTCACCAACTTCCTGTCACAGGTCATCCGCAGTGACCCGGTAAGACACAACGTCCATATAAATCACACATACAAATCTAGAAAAAGAACCTGCTGCTTGTTTTTGATGCTGTGACAGTCTTGACTGACATGGATTTTGGATCTTTCAGGATTGCTTGCGGTCATGCCAGGAGCAGATAGAGTCTCTTTTGGAGTCCAGCCTCCGTCAAGCTCAGCAGTACAGTGGCACGACAGAAACCAAACGCGTGGACGAGGACGTGGACCTGTCCTGCACCCCGACAGACGTCAGAGACATCAACATCTGACTGATTTGAAACAGCGCTGCAAAATGACCTGATGATCGAGGGAAAGTTGTGGACGGAGGATGGTGACGGGTGCTGCAGAGGAGGGGGTGACTCGCCTGACCTCAGCCTCCCCCCTCCTCCTTCTCCTCCTCCTTTCCAGATGGGCCGTCTCCGCCAACATGGCCGACATGTCACTCACGTGCCCGCTGTCTGCTGCCAAGACGGCCGCCAAGAAGCGCAGAGTGGCCCTCGCCCCGCGACGAACCCCAAGTCACATTTCCTGCCAGTGTCCCCTCCCATCTCGGGAAAAATAATGAACACTACAGAAATGTACAAAGAAAAGACACTAAATATTGATGACATGGTGAGGGCTGGAGTGTAGCCACAAAAACAGACATTTTAGTAGATATTTTTACTTATTCCCTCAAATATTAAACTAGGAATCTTTAAATTACCACAGACTCAACTTGCCTTCTAAACATCCCAAAGTGTCTCGTAGGCTGTAGTCTGTCTTCAGGACTTCACCTGAAATCTGACACTTACTAAAGAGAAGAGGCTTTTGTTTTTTACGTCTTTTATATCTAGAATGTGTAGATTCCCTGTCCAAGCTCCTGTGTTGTGTCTTGTTGCAGTGCAGACATTCATATATCCCTGCTTGCTTATGTTTAGTCACTTTATTATATATCATTTTAGTCTTTTATCAATTAGTCTTATACCTCTTTTCTTCCAAGCTGTTTTTTTTTCCTAAACCAAGTGTAGTTTGAAGCGCTCTGATTTTTTTTTTAATGATCCAGACTGTGGATTGCTGATGTAAAGGTTTGAACAAATGGAACTGTTTGTTCATTCATTCATTCATTGACTTGCTTTATCCATTTCAGCTTGCTGTAGTTTGATAAGCTTGAATCGACGCACACGCAAGCAGAGCAATCCATAGTCTGTAATGTTTCCTTTCTCTGTGTAGTTATACCTTGTACCATTCCAACTTTTGTTTTCTAAAAAAAAAAGCACTTTTAGTCAGCAATGCTGGCTCGTCTAAAAAAATCACAGTGATTAAGTTTGTAAAACAGCATGAAAATGGAATGGGGGGGTTTGGGCAGGAGTCGTTTTGGTGATGGAAAGTCGGAGCAGCCCTGCAGACATGCAGTTGCAGCTGGTGCAACTGATTCATCTAATGGGACAAAAAATGACCAGTATGGCAGAAATACCTTTTTAAAACAAGATTGAATGCTGCTCGTAGAGCCAGTGGCTTGCTGTAGCTGCCTTCCATGTCGCAGATTAGATGTAGTTTTAGGTCAGCAGACATTTCATAGAGGCAGAGCTACTCTCATTATAGGAAATGTCATCGGTTTGGTTAAAGCACAGAGTGCAGAGCGAGGGCTTCAGTGACTAAAGACTGGAGGAAATAGTAAAAAGAAGTATTATTTTTAAAGTAAAATAATACTTTATTTTTATATAGTGAAAGAAAGTATTTATTTTTCTAGCTTGCATTTTGTAGTTTGCTAACTAACTGCGGCTCCACCTGCTGATGTTTAACCCAACCCCTGAGGGTATTTCTGCCTCCAGAGCAGCTCTGCTGAGGAGAAATGTCTGTAAAACTCCAGTCTGCCTCTGAAATCACCAGGACAGCATCTCCTCCGTTGCTCCGCCTGAGTTCAAATATTGCTCATGGATTTTGAGAAAGGGGATGAAGCTAAAACAAGAGGAGGAGGAGTGTTAAGACGATAGACATGATTTTGCACAAACCTTAAAAACGTGGGCTGCGGTTCTTGGGCACTTGCCTCAAAGAAAAAAAAAAGTGGAGAGTTAAAAAAAAAAAAGCTGGCAAGAGCACCATGGGGGGGTGGCAAAAGTGGCAAAAAGGTGAAGGCGTCGACAGCGAGGTGTGTCTTAATGCTGTAGAGTTCAAATCAGGGTTCCTACACAGGATGGGAAAATCAGCGTTTCCAGGTCGATACTTTATACCGCATATGAAGACGTTTTATGTATATGGTATAAGTTCATGGACCAGTTATTACGGACACAGAAAGGTTCATTAAAATCAAATCCATACCTGGAAAGAAATGATTCTGTAAGCTTGTGTGTAGGAACACTGTAAATTAGGTTTCTGATTTTATATTAAGGATAGAGAGTAGGAGAGAAACACTCCTGTATTCCGCTGCTATAGAAAATAAATCCCAGCTACGTGTAAAAAGGAAAAAAAAAAGAAAAAGAATGAAAAAAAGAAAAAAGATGACAAAAGACGTAATGGATTAAAAATGATGCTTTTCTCCTGTTGTTTGCTGCTACATTTTTTGGTTGTTTTATATACATATAAATGTCATATATACTGCCATTCTAGGTTTGAATTTTCTCATAGAAAATTGTGTTATTGACATCCTCATTTGTTGGTTTTATGTAGATTCTATGTGATCATTTTTGTGTTTTTTTTTGGTTTATAATTACCTTAAATAATTTTCCGTACTATTCCAAAAACAAGGAAAAGTGAGACAATGTACAGTAATGCTTTGATCCACAATACCTCATGCGACAGTCAAGATCTATCTCTAATTTTAGTTGTTTTGTTTGTTTAGTTCTTATTCTACTTGTTGGTTCAGTGCCTACTAGCTCTGTTAAACCTGCTTGAGGTGAAGCATGATGGAAACCAGCGAGTCCAGGGCATGCTTTGAAACTGGTGCCATAACAGAAAATGGGATATGTATAACTCTGTTGAGTGTTAAGCTGTCTCGGTGAAAGAGACTTTATCCCCCCTTTAGGCCCATAGTGGCCTTCCTTCCTTTTTCCCCTTTTTATATTTATAAAAAAAGCTTTTTGCTCCAATTTTCAAACTGTCAGTGAGTTGATTTGAGTTTGTAAATAGATTCAGTGTCATGCTTGGTAAGCCATAGACTGTTTTGTTTTGTTTTTACAAATCATTCCACACAGTTGTGTCTACTTCATGTCAGTTGTCTGCAACTGGGACAAACAGTGTATTCATGTGTCAACTACACAATAAAACATGAATTAGAAGTCTGGGAAAACTGGCGTGTCTATTCTATATTTTTACTTTATTAGAAGTTTCCAGGGTGCCATAAGTTCACGAAAAAACCTGGAAAAGTCTTGGAATGTTAAAATCCTATTTTCCACGGCTGGAAAAGTCATCAACAATTAAAAAGTTTGGAAAACTCATGTAATTTAATTAAACAAAGGTTGCAAATATTCTATTCATACCTTAGGTCAGAAAGGCCTCTTCATTGAAATCAACAACATAACATCACACTAGGAGGAACAATGAGTTCTAGGGTGAAGATTTCCCGTAAATCCACCTTTTAAAGTCAACATTTTAATAATTTTCTTCACAACGCTGTAATGAAATTCACATTTCTAAGATTTAGACAAGGACATTGGTCTTGAAAAGGTTTTTCAAATGGAGTCGACCTCAGATTGTTCAGTGGATTTCTGCAATTCCCAGTCGCTGAGATGCTTTTTTGTTTGTGTTATTTGACTAAAATCACTGCATTTTTACCTCATTTTGGATCTATATATGAAAATACATTTAAAATAAGTTTTTCTGAGTATTTCAAGTAAAAATGAAAATAACAGTTACAGAATTAAAATGGCTACAATAATAAACTAAAGTAAATATTTTGTCATGTTCTTAACAGTAGTGAATAATCAATAGAATTATTACTGATTCTTAAAAAGTCATGAGGACCTTTAGATGTTTTCTGTAAAAATGAGCAGGAATCCTGTGATTTGGGGTAAAGCTCGCTGCTAAAATTAGAAAGAAAGCGTCTATTAAGAGGATTTTTGAAACAAATGCCATATCCCTTCTAAAATAATCCAAAACATACAACAATGAGAACTTGTTGAAGCAGACGATGACAATGACAGAAACTGGATGTTTTCTGGAAACAAACAACTGAAATGTGTGAAAAGAGAAATGAAGAAATAAATTTAAGTAAATGTGTAGAAAAAACTAAAAGCACTTCCTCCTCCTGACTAAAATCAGTTCGATAATATTCCTTATCTTAAAATAGTATTATAAAAATTGATTATCATTAAATCACATTACAAACTATGTTTCTCAGTGTAACAGATGTCAACATACTGCAAGTGTTTGGAAAAAAAATCACAGAAAATCACCCTTTTTTAATGCATTAACACACGCAAGAGAGAAGAAGCACTAGTTTGAATCTAATGTGAACCTTCTGTGGAAAAATCATAAATTCTTTAAAAGAAGCGCAGTATTAATAATGTTAATTAAAGACACAGAGAAGCTACAAGACATGTAACTGAGGTAAAGACGCTAAAATACCTGCACTTTTTGTGTCAGCAAAAACCAAATGCTAGACACTGCATTTCCATAATTCCAAGTGTCTCCAACTCCTTCTTGCCTGACCCTCCCTGCTGGTAAATTTCCATGCATGCATGTGTTGATGCCCTTTGTCATGTAATGCCAGCTGTGTTAAAAGCACACTCACCCCTGCTGACTTTAGTGGTCAATAAAAATAAAACGCATAATAACCAACGCCTACAGACTTTTCACAGTAATTCACTGAAACAACCATGCGATGCAACTGTTAGCGAGCATTTCCCACTTTCATACTTAATTCTGCTCCATTGACAAAAGGGGAAATAAAATGCATTTTATCTCCACCACTGTCACAAACTGGTAAATTTTCGAGCTTCATTACTAGTTACCATGAGTTTACTAGTGTTATCAAGTTTATTTTAAAGAGAATTGGGTAAAAAATGGTGGCGGTGGAAGAGTGATGTGCATTATTCCCTTCTGTGTGACTGAATATAATCCACATCAATCTATAACCAGCAGTTGAACAGATAATACAGACAACGCTTCACTGTAAACAGAAAGGACTTTATGATTTGTGATGCCGCAGCAGACACAAACTGACATTTCTCAAACCAAAAAAGCTGCGTCTGTTTTTCAGCTACTCTGGAAACGTTCCTCTTTTTTTGTGCTTATTTCCGACATGAATCACAGGGAGACTGGACTTCCTTTACTGGTAAGAAAACGGCACAACATGGAATTATTATGCAAGAAAGATGGAATATTCTGCTGATGTGTCAATGTGAATAAAGCTGTGTTTTGGCTTGGAGCATGGTTTAAAGCATGTGGACATGGTGGCCATTTTTGCATAATACTGTTGGAGAAACACCTGAATGAATATGGAATGTTCTTGAATGCACACAGGACCATAATACTCACAGAGGACAGTCAAGGCACGAGCACAGTAGTTTGTTTTTTTTTTCAGCTGTTTTGCATTAGCTTTTTCAAATAAAGAGACTGACAATAGCTTTTGTGTCGTCACTTGTTTAACCCTTTATAGTCCACTCATAGAAATACTCTGAAATTCAGAATTTCAACCTTACTCCAGTGGTTCCCAACCTGTTTTGGCTTGTGACCCCATTTTAACATCACACATTTTTGGTGAACCCCCACATCAAAACTGAGTTCTTTTCTTTTTTCTAAAATTAATTTGTTTTTGATCGTATAATAGTTTGCTATACTATGTTGCAAATAAACAACATCTAGTCTATATAATGTATATTATTATGGACTGAGGCAGAAAAGCCAGGTGTAGATTACTGCACAAAGTGAGAATTCTGTTTCTTTGGTCAGGATATGTACAGTCAGTCCAGCTTGGATTTACAAGGCTGACAATTAATACTGAACAAACAAGAACTCAAATGATGAATTATGAAAGAGCTGCAGCATCTGAAACCGACCACAATGAACATTTGAAAGATAAACAGTACCACAGTGCTTCAGTTTCAGCTTCACAGTTTGTCATGTTTTTTATGGATTGTGATTGTCTCTATTAACTCACTATATATCTATTTTTTATTAGTAAGGTTTTACTTTTATTTTTATCAATTACTAGAAATTTCAGGCGACCCCATTTGAATTTCAGGTGACCCCACATGGGGTCCAGACCCCAAGGTTGAAAAACACTGCCTTAGTGTGTTACCAGTGGACATAAGACTTTATTACTTTTGTGAAATTTTTCAACATTTTTTTATTGTTATGTAGAAAATCAAGGGCAATGAAGTTACCGTATCTGGTTCCTTACCCATTAGTGGCAAAAAAAAAAAAATTAAATCCAAGAATTATATATAAAAGACAAAAGAAAAACACACAGTGTGAAAGGAACATGTATTTTAGAACATTACAACAACATTTTTTGGAACATTAGAACAACACAAGTGCTGATCCAGTTAACATCCCCATTATCCCAGAGTTTTTCAACCTTGTGTTGGGACCCCACATGGGGTTGCCTGGAATTCAAATGGGGTCGCCTGAAATTTCTAGCAATTGATAAAAAAAAAAAACTTACCAATAAAAAATATGTGGTGAGTTGAGAGAGCCAATTCCAATCCATAAAAGACATGACAAACTGTGAAGCTGAAACTGAAGCACTTTTGTACTGTTTATCTGTCAAATGTTCATTGTGGTTGGTTTCAGATGCTGCTGCTCTTTCATAATTCAAAGTTTGAGTTATTGTTTGTTCAGTATTAATTGTCAGCCTTGTAAATCCAAGCTGGACTGACTGTACATATCCTGAACAAGGAAAATCAAATTCTCACTTTGTGCAGTAATCCACACCTGGCTTTTCTGCCTCCGTCCATAATAATATACATTATATAGACTAAATGTCATCTAAAATTAATGTTTATTTGCAACACAGTAAACTATTACATGATCAAAAAAAAAAAAAAAATTTAGCAAAAAAAAAAGTCTCTGTTTTGAATGTCTGGGGTCACCAGAAATTTGTGATGTTAAAATGGGGTCATGAGCCAAAAAAGGTTGGAAACTACTGGATTATCCCTTTGAACATCACTCCTTACATTAGTACCATTACTTCATGGTACCTAACAAAGCAGTTACACTCACTAGTTGTTTTTCCATTGGACATATGCGCAAAACTTTACCGATATTTATTAAATGCCAAAAAAACAGACGTGCGTAATGTCGTTTTTTCCATTAAATCACAAATGCAATGATTTGTTTGTTTACTATCACAAGATGACGCCAGAAGTCATTCCACAAACATGGTGACAATTGTAAATATCGTGTTGTTACAAAATGTTTTGTGTATTGGTAGATAAACTGTGATCTGTAAGTTGTAATGCACATGTGTAAATAAATACATAAACTGAGGCATAATACTGTTAAAATTGCACTTATTATTTTAATAAATGTCATTTTATTTCATGGTTGTTCATGTTATTCACATTATTTTAAAGGATAGTTTGTAGATGTAAGGGTTTTTATAATATAATTGTACTTTTTTCTCTCTTATACATATAGAACATTTTGGAGTTGACACTATTTAAATATTATTATGTTATTATTTTACTGGGCCGGCCCATTTCAGATCATACTGGGGGGATGTGGCCCCTGAACTAAAATGAGTTTGACACCTCTGCATGAGAGTAAAGAGGAAACCAACATCAAATGCTTTAACAACATGTTGCACCAAATGGTTCAGCGTCAGTGTTTCCTTGGTCTTGATTCCCACATTTGCCGTTTTTATGATGGAAGTGTAAAGCGATGTCTAACATGATGGTGTAAAATCTCCAAAGGTGGCGACAGTGTGTGAGTCATATAAATTTTTGTGCTTATCGGACCATTCAGTGATCCCTCGTCTCCTCTGGATACTGGGACTGAGCGTCGTCATTCAGGATTTTCTCTTTAATTTGTCATCTGTATGTAGATTATATTATATTATATTATATTATATTATATTATATTATATTAGATTAGATTAGATTAGATTAGATTAGATTAGATTCGATTAAGAGGTTCAATTAGATTTGGTTAGGTTTAGGTTAGATTAGATTAGATTAGATTAAGAGGTTAGATTACATTAGATTACATTACATTAGATTATATACATTAGATTAGATTAGATTAAGAGGTTCGATTAGATCTGATTAGGTTAGGTTAGGTTAGATTCGATTCGATTCGATTAAGAGGTTCAATTAGATTTGATTAGGTTAAATTAGATTAGATTAGATTAAGAGTTTTGATTAGATTAGATTAGATTAAGAGGTTCGATTATATTATATTATATTATATTATATTATATTAGATTAGATTAGATTAGATTAGATTAGATTAGATTAAGAGGTTCGATTAGATTTGATAAGGTTAGGTTAGATTAGAATAGATTAGATTAGATTGCATTAGATTAAGAGGTTCAATTAGATTTGATTAGGTTCTATTAGATTAGATTACATTAGATTAGATTAGATTAGATTAGATTAGATTGCTATAAGATTACATAACACTGCCCAGTCATAGAATGGGAAACATCCACTGTCATTGATCCAACTCCATGGGTTTTACTGGTGAATCAATGTTGTAGAAGATGTGTTTCCACGGTAACTACAGATGCTCTGGATGTCCAAATGGGTCCTATCTGATGACCATGTAAAGATGACAAACTGTATTTTATGTGTATTATTCAAATGTATTGTTAGAATTAATGGATCAACAGATATTAATCATTTAATATCAGTTGGTGGTTTTGGTCGCCGGTGGATGTTTATGGGTTAAGACTGTGTTACCCGATCGATCGTTGTACACTAACTTAAATCAAATATTAAATTATTAAAATATGAATAAAATGGAATCAGTCTGTATGAAGAGACGAGCTCTTACTCAGAGTACTTTTCCACTGGAGGGATTAGCTGGTAAGTTTCCACACTGATCATGTTCTGATACTAAATGCCTGTTGGTAAAGTCAGAAACTCAACTTATGACCAGGTCAGAGTCTCACATGTGGTGAAATAACAGAAGAGTCCAGGTCGGAGGGGAGGTGTCGAGGAAGTACAGCTGCTTATACATGAAATAAACATTAACCCTCTATGCATTAGTGAGATAATAACTCTTCTGTCTCCTGTCGTTTTTCCTTTTGTGCAGATATCACTACCTCCAGTATGTGTCAGATATTCCACGTGAACAAAGACACTGTTTGTTTGTCTCTTTCTTTATCCTGCCTCCGATCACCTCATCCAGGCGACGCAGTCATCCATTCTGAATCTGGTTTGATGTTTTTCTTTTTTATCAAACTGTCACCATGTTTACTCAATGGGTATTTGTGTGGTTTCTGTATATTTCTGAGTACCTAGAGATAACATTTGTTATATTTGATATTAACCCTTTCATGCATAGTGGTCAGTAGAGTGGATACCTATTCTCCATCTGTTCTCTTGTACAGTCACAGAAAAAATTATTAGACCACCCTTGTTTTCTTCAATTTCTTATTCATTTTAATGCCTGGTACAGCTAAAGGTACATTTGTTTGGACAAATATAATGATAACAACAAAAATAGCTCATAAGAGTTTAAGAGCTTATATCTAGCCATTTTCCATGGTTTTCTTGATAATAACCAAAATCAGTAGTTCTCGGTTTTTAAAGTTAACATTGTACATACTTGTAAAAATAATAAATAAATAGATAGTAGATAGATAGATAGATAGATAGAGATAGATAATAGATAGATAGATAGATAGATAGATAGATAGATAGATAGATAGATAGATAGATAGATAGATAGATAGATAGATAGATAGATAGATAGATAGATAGTTTGTACATGCCAATCATTAAATGTGATAAATCTATACTAAAACTATATGTCATATAAACTGGAGAAACACAATCAGAAGAACTTTTGTTGAGTAGTAAAGGTTTCTGGTGGAATAGTCTCAATTTTGTAATTTTGGCCTTTATGTATGATTTTCAGGAAGCAAAATATTAATTAATCTATTTAATTCTATATTCCTAAGACCTAGGTATATACAGTCACGGAAAAAATTATTAGACCACCCTTGTTTTCTTCAATTTCTTGTTCTTTTTAATGCCTGGTACAACCAAAGGTACATTTGTTTGGACAAATATAATGATAACAACAAAAATACCTCATAAGACTTTAATTTCAGAGCTGATATCTATCCATTTTCCATGTTTTCTTGATAATAACCAAACTCACTTAAGTTCTGACATCAATATCTATGGCATTGTACTGACAAAAACAATGCTTTTAGGCATTCCATGTTTCTTTTCTGTCTGTTTTAGTCACATGATACACACAGGCGTTAGTACCTGGTTGCGTAACCACTTTTTTTTTTTTTTCGACTTTGAAGGTCTAATAATTTTTTCCACGACTGTATATTCATGGGTTTTGTCATTTTAGTTCCATATCAACCAACACAGTGGGCACTTGTGCATCTTCCCAAACACTGCACTTCATACCATTACTGTAACTTTGCTGTTCTAGATAAACCTGATCTACAGTAACATGTTTTAGTGTAAATCAATTGCTAATTATTAGACTGTAATTAAAAGTTTTCTGAAACAAAAAGCGTTTTTTTTGTTTGTTTTTTCATATCTCCTTAAAGTGAGTAATAACTAGTATTAGAGTATGTTAAATGTGAGCATTAGCAACATTAAAAATGTTTTTATTTCATAGTTTCACACAGTATATCACTTTCTGATGAGGGTTTTAAATGCATGTTTCGTTTGCGTCAAAAATTAAATGCATAGTGTCCAGGTGAGTGGACATTTTTGTAACTCCATGAAAAATAGGTTCATAAAAAAATTCAATTGCATTGTTTTTTTTCATGTCTTAAGAACAAAATATTGACTAAGGTTCTCATAATTCATGCATGAAAGGGTTAAATAGATAAAACAGAATTGAATTGAAGCTGTACATGGTAGCACAGACCTCCTGGTGTCCTGAATGTACAGTATAACTCCTCTCTACACAGCTCCATCCTGTACAAAACTTGATGCTAAACATTGTCGTTTTGTGCTATTTATTATGTTTTCACCGTTATCAAGTTGGTTCATGGTATCAGCTGATAACCTGGATATTACACCAAGCACAGAGGAAGAAAAGCACGACTGTTTCATTCTTGGATGTGCAAACATTTACAATTAGTGCCAGCGTCGTTGCAATGAAGAACTACAAGAAGTATGCATGTGTGGTATATATTGTCAGAAATTGCTCCAGAAGTGCTTCGTTAAAGTTCTTTGCATGATGGATGCGTTACAGATTTAACATATGCATACAAACTTGTGCTACTTGTACAATAATAGGTTCTATTTCTCTCACTATCCGTGCTTATGTCAACATAAACTATCAATTCTGCTAATTTCTTCCCACATTTGAGGGTAGAACAAGAAAGTTCTGTCTGAATCCTGAAAGTTATTGTTTGGCTAATGATTAACAGGAGTGTGTGTGTGTGTGGATGCATGTGTGTGTGTGTGTGTGTGTGTGTGACAGTACTCATTGATTTGTTATGCAAGGAATGTCTTTGATGGGGCTTCAGTGTGGAGGAAAAGGCGTGAAAGTCTAATCCTTTCCCACAGGCCTGCCAGCGCCAGCTCAACCAGCAGCAGACAAAGACCCTCAGCGCACATACACACACACACACACACACACACACACACACACACACACACTAATACACACATACTACCACACACCGACAACATGCTTCGCAGCCTGCTGTTGGGTTACACCATGCTTTCACTTTTCTCTGTCCATGTGTCCGTCTTGTATAGTGATATTTTCACTTGACACCCTAAACACCCACTCTCACACACACTGTTCACTTCAGTTCATCCATTAAAAATACACTTTATAGAAAAGAAATAGAAAAAAATGACATTTCTTGCTAAGGGTGTTACCAGCACATGCCTTAAAAAAAGAGCTGAAACGTGGAAAATGAAGGACATTTCGGGCTTATTAACACGCAACCACAGTGTTTTTTCATGTGGTCGAGGACATGGCAGACTAGTTGATGACAATGACAAGCCCCTTATGCTAAACGTTTAGCCATGTTAGCATGTATCACCTTATAGAGCCCCGTCCACGCCAATAGGGATGTTTTTCTACCCCCTCCCTCATTAAAAAAATCTGTCCATGCAACATCCGTTTTATAAAATATCTCCGAGCTCATGATAATGCAAACACAATAAACACAACATGAACTGGTTTGAAGCAAATGATCCAGGCTACGTTGGATGTTGTTGTTACACATGGCTCTATTTAACAGAGTAGAGGAAGCAGAGAATGCTGTTTCTGTTCCATCTAAAGTAGCTGTGAGGTCTTTTTTCAAAGCTTTTTTCAAGACAGAATAATAATTATGTCTAATCATCAGTCCACATTACCTGTTGTACCAGAAGTGATTTCACAATATATCACAATAAAGATGCAGTAAACAGGTGAGCAGTCAGCTGATCAATAACATGATTATAGATACAGTCATGGAAAAAATTGTTTGACCATCAAAAGTCATCAAAAACAATGGTTATGCAATCGAGTACTAACTCCTGTGTGTATCATGTGACTAAAACAGACAGAAAAGAAAACATGGAATGCCTAAAAGCACTGTTTTTGTCAGTACAATGCCATAGATATTGATGTGAGAACTGAAGTGATTTTGGTTATTATCAAGAAAACATGGAAAATGGATAGATATCAGCTCTGAAATTAAACTCTTATGAACTATTTTTGTTGTTATCATTATATTTGTCCAAACAAATGTACCTTTGGTTGTACCAGGCATTAAAATGAACAAGAAATTGAAAAAAAAACAAAAAAAAAAAACAAGGGTAGTCTAATACTTTTTTCCTCGACTGTACAAATATAGATTAACCTTTCTGATATTGATGAGGGAAATTCACTTTTTTTTTAATCAGCTCAGTGAAAAGAAGTGGGAAAAATTGCATTACACTACATGAGAATGCATTTGAAAAAGCTGTTTCCATTGCTTATATGAGCAAAAAATGGTAAAGAATGCCTAAAATGAACTTTTTACAGCATTTGTATTTTTGCAGCTTCCGTAAACATCTCCCAAAGGAAATGATCAAAATGTACATTAAATACCGCATCTATTAAGAAAAAACGTAGTTTGTGTGGATCTTTAAACTGCAGATGCTGTGGATCAGGTCACATTAGATGCCATAAACACACACATTTATTCTACCACAACATTAAACAGCTAAAAGTTAGGTTAAAAATTAAAGTTAAATAAAAAAAGTGCTGGTTTAGATCTTCTGAAGTATAGTTTTTATATTATAAAGATTTTGTGCATTTGTCCCACACCCTATTGTATTCATACTGATCATTGTGTACCATAGGTAATTTGCTGTCGTAAAGAAATGCTAATTGTGACAGAAAAGACAAACCAAATGTAGAGATGCATGTATGTTATTTATATTGGCCACTATTGCTGTTTCTGGCATCAACATAGTCTTTATGTCTCTATACAGTACACAGCTACATGTTCATTGCACAAAGAGACAGTTGGTTTGTGAATTAGGTTGTGACATATTTTTTAAAAAGTCAATTTTTTACATCCAAGTGGTTGCAAACACTGAAGTTTAAAGAAGATCTTCACTTTGGAAAGTGGTTTAAGAAACTCTCAGCTTGTGTGACAGAAGAAGAAGAAGAAGAAGAAGAAGAAGAAGAAGAAGAAGAAGAAGAAGAAGAAGAAGAAGAAGAAGAAGAAGAAGAAGAAGAAATTCTGCGGTTTCACTTCAAAAGCTATAACTCCATAGAGTCGACCATCTGAAAGACTCACTATAACCAAAAATAAATAAACTCACCTGCCTCTCAACAATTATACTATAAACTTCCCATAATGCAATGCTCCCTGTAAAATCTGTACTTAATGTACAGATTACAGACTTATGTATGTTTTATGTATTTTTAATGAGATTGTGTGTGATTGCTGACAGCTGAAGCTTTATTAAAATGCAGTCTATATTATAAAGGGGAAGTTGACTCTGTGTATGTGTCTCAGGCATCACACAAAATCTGTACAGAACTGACTGCTGCAGTTTGGCGTATTTACATATTTTTGGCCAAGGAAGAGACTACAGAAAACGGCAAGTTGATAGGACCAGTATTTTGGGAGATATTAGTCATTTTGTAATACAATAGCCTTACAATAGCCTTGCCCAGAATCATAGAATCATCATTGAAATGGGTTACCTAGCAACAGATAAGCAATAGGGCCACATTGCCATGGTGTCAAGTTTCATGTGCAGAAACAGACATGTCAGCTGAGAGGTTATTCAACTGAAAATACCAGTGGAATTTACCAAGAAAGTAAAGGAATGACTTGTATCAGAGGTGACTTTGTTATCTACCACATGTAAAACCCGTGGTTCCCCACAGGTCAACGCACTAGTTATTAATATTAAGAGACTTGAAGCACAAATACTGTTAAAATAAGCAATTTGAGTTGAAGGAGGAGATGACATGGCTTCAAGTTCAAGTAGAAGCTGAGATGGGTTAAAGCAGAAAAATATTGTTAAAGTGAAAAATGAATGTTGAAGAAGGAGCTGAAAACCACTGCTGAACTATGGCTGAATTTAGTGGGAATAGTATAAATATTGTTAAAATGACGGAATAAAGTTGGAAAAGATGAAACAGTATAATTCAGAGATTCGTTTGTTTATTTATTTATTTCAAATACCGTATTAAAATCAAACAACAAAAGAATCTTATAAAAGAAAGTCAGAGATCACAGTCAAAGTGAAAAAATAATGTTAATATTTGTCCAGGTTTTACTTCTAATTCCAACATGTTTGACTGACCTGTGAGATTATTAAGTCAGTTTAACCTGACCAACTAACTTCATGTCTGCAGTACGATCGTGAATCCAACCATGAGTCCTGTCTGCATTAATCAGGTCATTAACTGTTATATCTGCGGTCAGACTCAAAGCTGAATCAGTTCCTGTATCATAGAACTGTGTGTCGAGACTGAAAATTCAGAGGATTGTGACGCCTCCCGACTGAATCAGCTCACACTTATTTGACATGCGATAAACTATTCTGGTTCTGTCGCAGGTAAGTGTTTGTGGTCTGGGAGCAGAGGGAGACATTGCTGAGCAAACCACATCAAACAGAGAGGGAAGGATTTCCAGGATCCGTCCTGCTGCCGGGCTGTCTGCTGCTGCCGGCCTCTGCCCGGAGAGCTGGAGGTTTTACAACCAGGAACACAGTCTACCACAATGGCTTTGTTTTTTGTTCATAGTTTGCATATATCACTGAACCCATTTACATGACAATAAAAATCTGATAACTGAGAGTATTCAGTAATGGTAATAATTAGATCTGACGAATTTGCATGTACTTCAGAAATACGATAATCAAAAACCCTGGTTTTAGACACTCTGGTCCATTACTGGATTTTTTTCAGAATATGTGCATATGTAGTGATGGTAGAATCAAACTTCCTGTTAGCAGGGTGCTTGCTCTTTTTTCCAACGTGATATCATGAATTGTGTACAGATAACATGCCACTTTTAATATGCATGTTATCCATATGCATTATAAGCTTTCATAACGTATGTTCACGGCACGTAAAATACCACGCGAATCGCAGTTAGGGTTAGGTTTTGCAGTTACGGATATGTAAACTGGAGGTCTTGGCATACATTGACACGAGATCAAATGGCGTTGAATAACACACAAAAGGATGAAAATGCAAACGTATAGCACACCAAATGCCATACGAACTGGTGTGACATACAGCGCAATTTCATTCGATCAGTCTGTTTTATCCAAATAAAAATTCCAGACTTTTTCAAAACTGCTATTTTTTTCCCCAGACCTTGACTTTATGTACTTTTATACGTGCGTACTTACTTTTTTGGTTGAGATTGTACCTGTTGTGTGTAGTAGAAAAGTTCATTTTAATAAATGTATAAATGAATGAATGTATAATTTGCAGTAAATTATGTTTTACTGACAGAAACATTTTGAAAAAATATGAAAATCACAAAAGTGCATGAATATGACACTAACATGTTTTACTACAATCATTTCAGTACCGACCAGTTAGTGAAATCATATTAGTTTATATACTTTCCTCATGTATTTCTTATTCTTAAGATTATGTACCTTTGAGCATACTCTAAAATTCATCTGTGAGAGAAACTTTTTTCCATACTTTATTAAGACTTTCACATAAAATTCCAGACTTTTCAAGGTCTGGAAAATAGAATATCAAAATTCCATTCTTTTTAAGACTTTGAAGACCTGCACAAGCACCCTGTGTTATTGAGCCTGTTTACATGCACATTAACACTCCAATCATTATCTGATTTCTGGAGTTATCAGATTATGCAAGTGGTCATGTAAATAGTATAATCTGATATGCTTTATCAGATAACAGCAGTAATCTGATTATAAGAAAATCGATTAACACACCTGGATTTCTCCCCAATACTTCGATGTCTTCCTGCATGTATACAGGTTAATCTGATTTATTTAATTCTTTCATGTCTATGCATGTGTAAACACAATTCAAATCATAGAGAACAGAACTTACATACTCAAACGTAAGTGCAAGACGATAACAGGAAGTTTGAGTCAACCAAAAGAAATCTGATAATGGACTGAAACGTCTGAACCAGGGTTTTTCAATTATCGCATTTCTTAAGTGCATGTAAATGTGTTAGATCTGATTATTACAATTATCCGATTACTCCCAGTCATCAGACTTTTATTGTCATGTAAACAGGCTAATTGTTGTCCACTCATGACTAACTTCAGTTACTACGGTTTTAATTGTTTTTACATGTGTGCAGATGTAAAAGAACTAAATAAATCAGATTAACCTGTATACTTGCAGGAAGACATCGGAGTATTGAAGAGTAATCTAGGTGTGGTAATCCAATTTCTCATAATCAGATTACTGCTGTTATCTGATAAAGCATATCAGATTATGCTGTTTACATGATCATTCGAATAATCTGATTACTCCAGAAATCAGATAATGATCAGAGTATTGGTGTGTATGTAAACAGGTTCAATGTCTTTTATATCAGTCTTGAGAAACCATAATTCTCCAGCAAGACTGGAAATACCTGGAACCAACACAGCAACTTAACTACAAAAATACATTTAAAAACTAGAAAAGCACTCAGAGATTGCAGACCTCCGCCAAGGCAGATCAGTGCCCCCCCCCCAATATCATGGTCCTGTGTACTTTAACCAGTTATGTAAAGTATCTGTACATGTGCATAGTTTGAAAGGTATCAACCATAATGATACTCGGTAGGCATTTCCCAAAATAAAATAAAGTGAATTTGAGGCAAAATTATAAAAAGACAAACAAATAAAAATGTGAATTATGTGCATTTAAATAAACATGGTTCCAATAAATAAATGAGACTGAATAACGTCGTCAGATGTTGGCAGTATTGGCTTCATTACATGTTTGTAATAAAGTGGTGAAGTTCCGCTCCTTCCAGTGTCTGACCACAGGATCTGACTTTAGAAAAAATACAAACAGTGGTCAGTGTGTTTTTTTTTTATCCTGTTTCTATCAACGACACATAAGGTGTTTGTCTCTTTAACATATAACTTTACGAGTCAAGAAAGTCACAGTTTGTTGTAAAGACAATAAAATAACAACCAGTGTTGTGTGAAACAGCTCAGTCGACTCCATCTCACGTCACGTGTCGTAAACGTCACCAACACATTAAAGGTTATTTGAGCAAATTTCACCTCATTCTTCAAGAACGAGGTGAAAATCATTCCAAGTCTGGTCATGATGAAGCTGCGAAGACATTTACAGCAACTCAGAAAAGATTCTGGAGAAGGTTATGAAGACATTGCTTCTACAACATTCAGTAGTAGAGTTGTTTCTGTGTACGTATTTTCACATTCTGATACTTCAACAGTCTTATAACAAACTATGACTTTCTTGACAAACACCATATGTGTAATTGATGAATAAATATAAATAAAACTGATATATAATATAATATTCCTCTCACCTCTGACTGTAATTTATTTCCCCAAAGTCTGGTCCCATAGGACTTTATTTCTCTATTACCAGGGTAGAAGTAGAGCATTCTGTTCATGTTTTGACACTTTTCCAATTTTTTATTGAGGAATTATTGACAGTTGATGCACTACTGCCACCAACTGGTATGGAGTGTGGACCACAATGATTATTTACCTACTTCATAAAAAAGTCATATAATTTCCATGAAATTAGTTGTTCTATAATATTTCACATAACTCTTGAGTTATTCATTATTTTCTATAATGAAATTTACCGAAATTTAACTAAATCCCTCGTTGTGGTCAATAATCAGTGACTCACATCAGAACTGCTACTACATTGACTCTTGAAAATTGGCAAAGACAAGCATGAACAAGTCTAAAAATGTTTTTTCTTGTTTGTTCTGTTGCTGGGTTTTTTTGTTTTTGGGTTTGTTTGTTTTTTTAATTTTGTCATTTCTATAAACATTTTCCGATGTTAAACTTCAGAATGCACGTAAAACACATATAAAACTATACCCCCTGTATCTGCTTTTTGGGTTATCTGATTAAGCCATAAAGACCCAGTGCTACTTTTGTGTAAGTTCCCAAATGAAGTTTTCTCTCTATTTAGCTATTGTTAAGTGATTTATCACCATTTATTCTAGTATAATCCTCTGTATTTTGCATTTTTTCAGTCAGAATCAGGTATTTTTCACTGATCATGCAGATGTTCATAAAAGCTCATCAAAGTTGAAGGTTATCATATTGAAAACAGAGAAAACTGAAGAAAAACTGACATTTTCTGTATAATATATAATTAACTGGACAAAAACTAAGTGTGTCCATCCACTGTCATAGATTAAACTCCATGGGTTTTACTAGTAAATCAATGTTGTAGAAGATGACGGTGTTTCCATGTTCATTATGGAGCCTCTGAACGTCCAAATGGGTCATATCTGATGACCATGAAAAGATGACAAACTGTATTTTACACCAATTATTTACATGTATTGATAGGATTAGTGGTTCAACAGGTATTAAACAGTTCAGATCAGTAGATGGTTTTGGTCAGAGGTGGATGTTCGGGTCTTTATGGGTTAAGACATCGAGTCAAAACTTCACATTTGTGCTTAAATGTATTTTAGTGTGAGCTTTTCCTCTTTGTGCAGTTGCTCATCCTTCTACAATAGCTTTTGTTGTGTATACTTCATGAGACTTAACCATTTTCCACTGTCTTTAACTTTAAATATTTTGATAAGTTGTTCATTTGTCATCATGCGACCTGGCAAGGAAATCCATGAAATATACGATGGAAACATGTACTATTTTTTTTAACATTTTACCTTTCCCTTGATTAAACTGGGGATTAAATGTGTATAAATGTAAATTAAAGTTATCAAGAGGTCCATGCAAACTTTCTGGAGAGAACCATGTGCCTGTACTGTTATCCATGGTGACTCCACCTCCTTCTCCTCCTCCTCCACCTCCTCCTCCTCCTCATGGAGCTGTTGCTGTGCTTGTGGTGAAATCCGATGCCACCATTTCATTCAGAGGGCTTTTTCTGCTGCCGGCCGGCCGGACGGCTGCATTTGTCACCACTGCTTTTCATGTCACCCACTCACCACCTGCTCCCCACATTCCTCTACATTCTCTCAAAGACCTCAGTCCCTCCTCCTCCTCCTCCTCCTCCTCTCCCTCCTGCTCTTCCTCCTCATCTTTCTCCACTCCTCTTTCTCCTCCTTCTTCTTCTACTTCTCTTTTCCTCTCCTTGCTCTTTTGACTTAATTCTCCTCCTCTAAACTGCACTCGGTTTTACTGCCCGCCGCAATTAATTCATTCATTTTCCCTTTCATTGCGTTCTTCATTTGATAATTGCTCACTCTGTCTCTGCCTTTGATTATTTTTTCTCTTTTTTTTGACTTTAAGAGGGTACAAGTCGTACTAAAACACTCATCTGAATGCAGCCTCTCTCGTTTGGCCCCTGTCAACCCTCCCTCCCCTCCCTGTGCCTCCCTCTTTCTCTTTTCTCTGTTTGCCTTCAGAAGCTGCCGACCACAAGACAGCGTTCACCTGCTGCCTGACACTGCATAAACCAGCTGCTACTGTACCCCACCGCACACACACACACACACCGTCCTGTTGGGTTATTGTCACTGTGAGCCTGGACATGGAATAGAAAGCGGGCTGGCTGACAAAGGCTGAAAATGTCCCTCTGGTCCTTTCTGCTGCCTCCTGATGCTATTGTTGTTGAGTGTGTGTGCACCGACTAACAGCATGTATACACTCTGTACATACACCATGGCTCACTCTTTACAGCAGGGGTTCGAGACCTGGTTTAATCCCAAGGGGGGGGCAGGAGTTTTACATTGACTTAGAAGGTCCCTGGTAATAGAGAGACGAAAACATACTGTTTAAGTCGACTAGAAACCTGTTTTAACCAAGTGACAATGACTACATTTAAAAATAGGAAGCTGCGTTAAAGTGTAAAACCACTGATGGCCACTAGATGCTGGCTCTAAAACCCAATGGCTCTCATTAACCCTATTCCTACTGTGGGATGATTTGGAACCAGTGTCCTAATCTTCCTGTTTCGACCGCTAAAGAACTGACTCGAAAATTGGACCCAGAATGACACCAGCTCTTTACATGGAGACAACCAAAGATCCTCCATTTACAAAGATCACCCACCACATGCTTCAACAGTGATATGAACTGGTATATTTCCTGGGAATGGGTGTGGTCAGAAAGGTTGAGAATATGGTATGAATCAATAAAGGTAGGATAATAATGTCATTATTATAGCATTTTAACTTCCTAACTGACTCAGGGCTGCCACAAATTGATTGCACTTTATGTATTTATCATATTTTAATTGTATTTTATCTGTACTTTATTGTATTTTTAAAAGGTATTTTAATTGTATTTTATTTGTATTTTGCACTGTAAAGCACTTTGCGACTCGGTCTTAAAAGTGCTCTATAATAAAATGTACTTACTTACTAAATACAGTAATTATACAGTAATAGCAAGTTGTTGTTTGTTTTACTGGGAACTAATATTTTATCATAATCATCACCTGTTTTGTTTTTCCTGCTTGTTTGTAATGACTTCAGATCCAACGTAATATTATAACTCACAGAAATATATATGCCACTTTTAATTGGTGTTAATTGGCATCCTATCTCTACACATCATAAGCTTTCCCCATGTATCTTCACACTGCGTCAAATACCATTCACTGAAGGTTAGAGTTAGAGTTATGTGAACCAGATATCTTGGTGTAAATTGACACACAATCAAACGGCGTTGAAACACATGCGAAAATGAGTATGTAAACCACCCCAAATGCCACAAGAACTGGCGTGACATACAACGCGACTACATGAGATCAGTCTCTCAGATGAGATTTGTGATGTACGATCTTGTAAGAGTTTGTTACTGATCCATGTGTCTAGAAAACATCATGTTAATGTCATCAAAGATCGGATCAGTTTTTACTCGGGTGCCTTTATTTCAATAGAATCTGTTGATATCTGTAAACCACAGTCTCTCCTTCCATTGGAATGAATGGAACAGAAAATACCTTTAGTCTCCAAAAGGGGCAGATAGTGGAGAAACCATGTGACAACAATACAGGAAATGACTCTACAATGAGGTGTCATGTTTCCTTCAACTCTCGGTATTAGAACCAAGAGCCACTTAACTGTCAGGGAATGGGTCACCGTAACCAAAACACCAACTAAAACTTTGTGACCAATGCTAATAAAGATCCAGATCTAGAGTACTGACTAGTCTGTTAAATCAAAAAGGAAGAAAAACAACAGCTTCAGAATAGACTTCAGGTCCAAACAGCAGGCAGACATGCAAGAACTCTGTGCAAGCAACGCTGTCCTGCTAGACTTTACAATTAGTATGATTCTTCAACAGCAAGAATGGCTTTATCCTGGAAAATCCTATTGAAATACACCAACCGCAGATGTGACATTTCATCTATTAGTGTCACCATTTCATTTCTACATTTCATGACTCAACAACAGCAATACTTAAAAAATTATATCTTAGAAGTAGCTATCTTAGTAGTGTTTGCCTTCCTTGGCCCATCACCTACAAACACATTCAGAATGACGTGGCTCCATGGTGTCCTCAAGACAGTGGAAAGTCAAAGTAGTTTTTAGAAGTCCTGCAAGAAGAATCAGCACTGCATTAGGAAATAGACTTAACCCATAAAGACCCAAACATCCATTGGCAACCGACATTATTTACTGATCTAAAATGCTTAATAACTGTTGATCCATTAATCCCATCAATACATGTAAATAATTGGTATAAAATACACTTTGTCGTCTTTTCATGACTCATTTGGACGTTCAGAGGCTCTGTAGTTACCACGGAAACACCGTCATCTTCTACAACATTGATTCACCAGTAAAACCCATGGAGTTGGATCAATGACAGTGGATGGAGACACTTGGTTTATGTTTAGTTAATCATAGATTTCACTGAATTAGTCACTTTTTCTTCAGTTTTCTTTGTTTCTGATATAATAACCCTCAACTGTAATCTAAGTTTTAATGGACATCTACATGATCAATAAATTAAATAGGGGGAAATAGGCAATTTTCACTTAAAACTGCAAAATACAGGGCATAACATTGCAATAAATGGAAACAAATCAAAAGGTAAAAAGTAAAAAAAAAAGAAAGAAAAAATCATTTGGGAGCTACCACAAAAGTAGCACTGGGTCTTTATGGGTTAAACTGAACTTCTCCCTATAAATTCTACCGAAATGATTTTTCCCTGGAGTCATTCTGGCTACTTATTGCTAGTAAGTGTTTTGGTAGTTCATCTTTAATCTACTGGTTCATTAAAAAGATTTTAGAAGCCTCTTATGTCTGCTGTCAGGTTTTGATTGACAGATGTGATTGACAGCTCACTCCAAGTTTCAGAGCTTTCATTTACCTTTTCATACAAATGTTTAATGAAGTTTGCTGTTTTGCTGAGGCAGTAAACTAGTATGTATATATGTATGTACTTGTATCATCCTTTTACACCTATAGCTCCACCCTTTTGTCCAAATATGATCACTTCTGGCTCCACAGAGAGAAAATAGCAAACATCCAAAGGCAAAATCCTGGCATGAAAAGCATAGTTTAGAAACCAATGGGAGGCGTCACAGTAAGATCTGCACCATTTTTGGATTTAAGCATTCGAAATCATGTTAAAGCTTCCCTGTGCTGTTCTGTTTGAATGTCAGGAACTTTACGTAAGGATTAAAAATTAGTTGAAGTTTTTGCTATTTTTGTCAAAGTTTTGTGATCCACTTGTTTGGTTTATAAATAAGGTTAGGATTATGCTACAGTTTAAACCACAGTTGAGGTTTTCTTTTACATCAGTAGATGATCTGATTTGGGCTGACAGGTAAAAAAAACAAACCAAAAAAACACATGTCCTTATGCTGGGATATTTCTCATTCCTCAAAAGTTACCCATCATATCAGTGGATGCCCTGGATTTCACATGAACATTTTTAACCCATAAAGACCCAAACATCCACCAATGACCAAAATCATCTACTGACCAAAAATGATTAATACATGTTGACTTAATAAATCTATTAATACATGCAAATAATTTGTGTAAAATGGAGTTTGTCATCTTTTCATGGTCATCAGATATGATCCATTTGGACGTTCAGAGGCTTTGTAGTTACCATGGAAACAGTCATCTTCTACAACATTGATTCACCAGTAAAACCCATGGAGTTGGATCGATGACAGTGGATGGAGACACTGGGTTTATGTTCAGTTAAAGACATATTTTACTAAAAAAAAGTCACACTTTCTTTAATTTTCTCTGTTTTCGATATAATAATCCTCATTTCTTTTAAATCTAGGCTTTTATAGACATCTACATGATCAGTGAATTAAAATAGAACAATATCTGATTTATGCTTAAATATGCTGAATACAGAACATAATAACAGAATAAATAGTGATCATTTAATCAATCAAGAAAGGTTAAAAATAGAGAAAAGGTCATTTTGGAATTGCCACAAAAATAGCACTGGGTCTTTATGGGTTAACAGAGCTAAAGATTTTGCATTCATACAGTGACAAAATTAAAAAGAGAAGTAATCATATTTGCTATTTTGACTGACAAGTGCAAAACCAACTGAATCAGTAAAAAGTCCTTTCCATTTTATGTTGGTGCTTGCAAAATTCCCACTACCACACGTTTTGCAAGTTTCATAACAAAGATGTAATGGCACATAGTACAAAGAGGCAAGTATTTGCCACTGGAAAGATTTTGTTAGCATCATGGAGAAAGTGAATTTGTGGGCGGTGAGGAAATCCCAGTGGAGACACCGCTCAGGCTGCAGACTATACATTCACAGGACGAAGCTGAAGTGTCACAGAGAGGAGGAAGCACAGCAATATCATATGAGAACTGTAGCAAATGACAGGAAAAACAGTGAATTGTTTAGGTGTTAGTTATTTTTTCATCTTACAAAAACAAAGTTTGTGCAGAAATGTTTTGATCCACCACTTAATGTGTTTGGACTCAGTGCCCTGTTATAACCAGTCAGTTTTTGACTCTACAGAGGACATGTGCTTATGCTGCTGTATCTGACATTTGATGAACTTTGAGTCTGTCGTAATTGTATATATAGCAAAACAATGGCAATCAGTACATGTAGGAGAAAGCCCAAGATGCACGGACCCAATGGATTTGTCACCAGACATCATTTGTCCAGTCGAGACACTTAAGAGAAGAACCTGTAGGAGGTCAAAATAAATCTAAAGGTCTGGAAAAAATGGAGAACAGAAAACACTGCTGGATGAACCCATCAGTATAAGGATTTAACACAGAAAACTAAACATACTTCAAGAATAAGGTGACATTTTCAGTCTCATCTTTCCGCCTCAGTACTTACATTATGCTACAGTTATTGTCATCTATAACTGGCTGCAACAACATGCACTGTGACCTTTCACCGATGACAACGTAGACACTTTAATTCACTTGATTTTTACTGTTTGTGTCACATGTACTTTATTAACCTCCATGCCGTCTCTAATACAGTTATTACTTTTATTTACTGACTACTGCAAAGTATTTACAATTGTCTTTTCTTTTATTAACAGGAATCATCTCAGGTCATGTGCCACTGAGTGCAAGGAGCATAGTTTGGGTTTATAGTGTTATCATTGAGAGACTGCAGCACCCTCTGGTGGCAAAGAATAGCTATTGCTCTAAGTGTTCATTGGTAAAATACACATTATGCTTTCTTTCTTTCTTTGTGCACATTGCAGACATAGTCGAGGAAAAAAAAATATTTGACCAACCTTGTTTTCTTCAATTTTTTGTTCATTTTATGCCTGGTACAACTATAGGTACATTTGTTTGGACAAATATAATGATAACTAGAAGCACTCGCAGAGCGCAGACCTCCACCAAGGCAGATCAGTGGGCCCCTCTGTGTCTGTATCCCCCCCCGCCAAATCACCACCAAAATTTAATCATTGTTCCTTGTGCCAGTATCAACAGCTCCTGAAATTTTCATCTAAATCTGTCCATAACTTTTTGAGTTATCTTGCACACAGACAGACAAACCAACGCTGGCAAAAACACAACCTCCTTGGCAGAGGTAACAACAAAACCAGCTCATACGAGTTTAATTTAAAAACCATTGTTTTTGATTAATTTTGATGGTCTAATATTTTTTTTCTGCGACTGTAGATCAATCTCTATCACTCAGATGACAGATTTATATTAGTCCACCAACATCCTGAAAGTTTAATGAAAAGTGCCTTATTACAGAAAATAATAAAAAGCAATAATTTGATCTTTGGGATAATGTAGTAATGTTGTGTTCAAAGGCAAACTCTCAACACAGTAGCAAAGCTTTAAAGCACATCAGGAGCTGAAAAGACTCACAATCCAAAAATGATCTGATCTCACAATATTTGAGTATTGGATCTTTATTTTGGAAAACCTGTTCCAAAAACACCTCATCTGAATCTACAGAAGAGGATTTTGCCGTTTGCAAATGTGCAGTTTAATCAAAGCACGTAAAACACAAGTGAAATCTACAGTTTTGTCAGTTTTTTTGTCTGTGCAAATAAAACAACTGGCATTTCTGTGTTTAACAGATTTTTCTAAGTTTAGAATCACTGTATGCCTCAGGGTTATAGTGACCCAGAAGAATAGAGAAGAAACTGCATTAAGGAAGAAAAGGAGTTGGTTGTGACTGAACGTATTTTGTCAACGTACTGTTTATTTCTTCTGTTACTAAGTAGTTATGAATCTCCCAAACTAAACTAAGTATTTTCTTGTAGGCATCACCATTCTGACAATGAAACAGTGAACCAAATTTGACTGTGTATTTGTTTTTGTCAGAAAAAAAAAAAATCTTGACAAAAGTATCAAAATTGCAAACAGTCCATTTATTACTTATCACTCACTCAATCCACTTGTAGAGAAACACAAGTTTGTACTTTCCATTGTTTCTGGCTTGTTAATAATTAAATCAGTCCGTCCTGACAGCTCCATTTGGCTCAGATCCACACTCATCTAAACAGTGACCACAGTTCTCTCCTCCTATACTGTAATGAGGCCTGTAACCTCTTTCAGCTTCTCAGGTGACATTTCATGACAGGATGTCCAACCATAATGTGAAGAAAGAATATAACTTTCTCAAAATGGCAGTCACTGCTTCACACTCCACCGCAGACCAATCACCAGCCGCTGCTCATGGGGTTGACGGGCAGCCCTGTCGCAGCTCTGACACTCTGTCCTGTTCACACAGGACTCGACTCAGCTCATCCTCATGATGAAGACAGTTTCAGAAAGAGGTCCCCTCAGCGGTTTTCACATAATCCCTAAAGTCAGTCGGTACATTCAACATGGAGCAGATCTGGAAACAGCAGAGAGAGTAAATGCTCTGCTACTGCAGACTAGCTGCTTATTAATGAAACTATTAAAAGAACACAATATCATAGTATAGTATTATTGACATGGACCACTGTACTGCAAAAGATGTACTTGTTCTACTGATTTCAGAAATGTCATTGTTATGTCAATACAACTGTTTTCACACAGTTTATATTAAAAAACCCACTGTTCCTCACAATTTGATAATCATTTCATCTTCTTGAGATAGTAAATCATTTTCTCATGATAATGGGCTAATATATTTCAAGAAAATATGCTTTGTTACCGAGGTAATGGATAATCAACCAGTTATAAAAAGGAGAAAACAAAACATCTCCTCTTATTAGTTATCCTCCTCTTTTCCCTTAATAATGAAAGTAAAATCTTACCTACAACAAAAAAAATACAAGTGCTTGATCCATATTGGCACTGCCTTGCAACTCTGAAAACTCCTACTTCTAATTTCTAATAAATACTTTGAACTTCTCTCAAGACAATGACATATATCACCACATTTTCACAAGAAAACAAAGTTTCTTCATGATAAAAACAATTAATAAAATGCCGATCTTGAGGAAAACAAATCATTCTCAGTCATTCATTTAAAAGCTGACTTATATTAGAAAACAAATTTACTTATGTACCTGTCTGAACTTGGATCGAAGCTTCTCCATGTCGTCCTGTAGCTTTGTAGACTGTGGATCATCTAAAGGACAGTTCTGGATCAAATCCAGGAGAGTCTCCAGTGCTTTCACACGTTTTCTAATGACAAAGAATGTGGTGAATTCAAGCACTTTTTCTGAATAAACCGGAACACTGGGGTGAGTGCTTTAATGAAACACTCTTTTAAAAGGCTCCACAGTCTGAAACTCCTTTATAATAAAATAATTCTATAAAATGAAACTCCCCCTTTAACAGGGTAGGAAAAATCATTGTAAGAAAGCATATGAAAATCAAAAACGATAAATCTGTTAACCACTCCAAAACCCAGACATGAATCGCACTGAAAACCTCAGGGATGTGACTAAGAGGAAAATGGATGGTCACAAGCCATCAAACAAAGCATAGCTGTGTGAGTTTATTAATATCAGAAGGGATATCAACAAATGTCAGTGACTGGTGGAGAGTTTGACAAGATGCATGAGTTGATGCAAGTTGCGACCAATGTGACTTTTGACCCATTGCTGGTATTTGTATTGTTTTTTTTATGAGATATAATGAACTCTTTTGTTTCACAGCTTGGAAACACAAAATGTATAATATTTCGCCCTGTTGGGATTTGAGAAAAATAATTTGTGAGATAAATTGTCAGTATTTTCTAGAATAAATAAAAATATTCCGTTGACTCCTACACATACACACATAAATAAACAATAAACTCTGGGCTTTAGATTAAAGTAATAACACAGGAGGTATTACCTTGATTTGGGATCCGTATTATTATGTAGGAGGCAATTCCAAGTTGTGGCAAACCCATAATAAAATGAAACCTGAAAACAGACAGTCAGAAGCCTTCTCAGTCCGCAGTGGGCTTAATCGTGTATTCAAAGTGGCCGTGTACCGGGACACTCACCTCTGTGGACAGCTTGGCTCCGTGGGAGGCTCCGTGTCTGCGCCCATTCTGGAACCCACGGCGGGTCCCTCTCTCATAACCCTCCCGGAAACCCTCACCGCGGAACCTGAAGGCAACATTTCACATATGAACTAAAACTAACAGAAACATTTAATCACCACCTGAGTGAAAACGTAGGTTGTTGTTGTTGTTGTTTACTGTGGAAAACAACATTAGCCTATGCTTGTTTATGCTAGCTTAGTTCGTTTAACATTAACAGCTTTAACTACCTATAAGTCATATAACATCCATTTAGCTTACATTTCTCTGGACACAAGCTAAAACACAAACTCTACAATGGAACGAGTAACTTTAACCTACGTACTTTGTCTGTTTTTAGTGCTGACTCAGAGGTTTTACACTCCCCGTGTTTTCTACCCGTTACCCACGAGCCCCGGTAAACAACACACGTATTCACTTTAAAACTCACTTTTCATCCGCCATGAGAATATTGTCAAACAAATCCTCTTTCCCAGACCCCCCAGCCATCTCTAAATCACAGGTTTAGTTCCCTCTAAGTCTCTAAAACCAGGTGTTTGAGACACTCCGGCGACAGATATGGACTCTCAGGCTGCTAATGGTTAGCTAACCTTTACCATGGATGTAATACAACCTTCCACCGGTGTCCGTCCGGCCGCTGTTTCCTCTGTCATTACTGCAGTGCTGCCCCCTAGAGGTTTGGAGGAGAACTGTCACTGTATTCGGCGGATGATGGAAGAATTAATAAGACCTGTAGGTACGGAAGCGTATTGCATTCACAAAAAAAATAATAATAATAATTTCGGCTCTGTTTTTCTGAATTAATGAGATAATTATCTCATAATTACGAGAAAAAATAAGTTAAAAAAAAAATAATAATAAAATAATTTCGGCGCTGTTTTTCTGAGTTTATGAGATACTGTTTCCTGAAAAAAAAAAAAAAAAAAAGCTCTGTTTTTCTGAGTTTACGAGATACTGTTTTCCGGAAAAAAAAAAAAAAAGCTCTGTTTTTCTGAGTTTACGAGATACTGTTTTCCGGAAAAAAAAAAAAAAAAAAAAAAAGCTCTGTTTTTCTGAGTTTACGAGATACTGTTTTCCGGGAAAAAAAAAAAAAAAAAAAAAAAAGCTCTGTTTTTCTGAGTTTACGAGATACTGTTTTCCCGGAAAAAAAAAATCTGTGCACAAAGCGGGGCTTGGTTCTGATTTCTGTGAATGAAACTAGTTCCATGATCCGTAATCGGAACCGGTTACGAGAACGGACACAACTTCACGCTCCCCCGAGAGGCTTTCAGCAGCACAGATAGAAGGAGCTCCTGCCTGGACCAGGGACCACTGTCCCACTGACACAGAGAAACAGAGCCACATTTTATTTTTTTTCAGAAAACAGTATCTCGTAAACTCAGAAAAACAGAGCTTTTTTTTTTTTTCCGGAAAACAGTATCTCGTAAACTCAGAAAAACAGAGCTTTTTTTTTCTTTTTTTCCGGAAAACAGTATCTCGTAAATTCAGAAAAACAGAGCTTTTTTTTTTTTTTCGGAAAACAGTATCTCGTAAACTCAGAAAAACAGAGCTTTTTTTTTTTTTTTTCCCGGAAAACAGTATCTCGTAAACTCAGAAAAACAGAGCTTTTTTTTTTTCTCCAGAAAACAGTATCTCGTAAACTCAGAAAAACAGAGCTTTTTTTTTTTTTTTTTCAGGAAACAGTATCTCATAAACTCAGAAAAACAGCGCCGATTTTTTTAAACTTATTTTTTCTCGTAATTATGAGATAATTATCTCATTAATTCAGAAAAACAGAGCCGAAATTATTTTTTTTTGTGAATGCAATACGCTTCCGTATGTAGGAGCTATTTGTCAGTTTAGTTTTTTGTTTAAAGTTAATTTACCTTTTTTGTTTACTAACTTAGTATTTTTTTTGCTAATTGTTTAGTTTTTGTTTGTTTAATATTTAGAATATATATATTTTTTATTTTTATGGTTATTGTTTTCCTTCTTTGGTATTTAGCGTCTTTTTGTGTCGTGTTTTCTTATTGGTTTAGACCAGGGATGTGTTGAGCCGCATTATGTAATAAATTCCCATTATGTAATAAAAGTTCAAAATGTAATAAGAATGTCATGTCATCTTGTAATAAAGCCGCATTATGTAATAAACTGACGCATTTTGTAATAAACTACATCAATGCATTATGTAGTAAATTTTCTCGCATTATGTTGTAAGTTATTACAATTTGAGAAATTTATTACAAAATGCACTTGACACATTTTTAATTTCAGGAAAATGTAATGTGCTAAATTAATCTTTAAACTGTGTGGTTAAAGTTCTGATTCCATAACCTGTAGCTCCTGTGACTAATTTCTTCTAAATTGCTCTGAAATTATAGTAATTTGGATTGTTATTACATAATGAACCATGTTATTACTTTTTTTTTTTAAATAAAAATGTGTCAAGTGCATTTTGTAATAAATTTCTCAATTGTAATAACTTACTAAATAATGTGAAAAAAATTTACTATATAATGCGTTGACGTAGTTTATTACAAAATGTGTCAGTTTATTACATAATTTGGCTTTATTACAAGATGACGTGACATTCTTATTACATTTTGAACTTTTATTACATAATGGGAATTTATTACATAATGCAGCTCAACAGGGTGTCAAACTCATTTTTGTTCAGGGGCCACTTTCACCCCAATATGATCTGAAGTGGGCCGGACCAGTGAAATAATAACAGTGAAAAAAGTAAATTACATTATGATAATGTTTACATCTACAACGTTTCATTAAAAATCTGAATAACATGAACAACTTGAAATGTCTTAAGAAAAACAAGTGCAATTTTAACAATATTCTGCCTCAGTTTATCAGTTTATCATTTACACATGTGTGTTACAACTTACATTACTATTACAAATACACCAAACATATAGTACCAGGTATAATATTGGTAAAATTGCATTTATTTGTCTTAAGAAATTTCAGGTTGTTCATAGTTGTTCCCATTTTTGGTAAAAGTATAGTTTGTTAATGTAAACATTTTCATGTAATTTTTTTTTTTTTTTTTCACTAAAACAAAGATAAAATCTGCAGTTGTCATTATTTATAAGTTATTATGATAGTATTTTACTGATCTGACTCAGTTGAGATCTGTATGTGGAACCTGAATTAAAATTATTTTTACACCACTGATTGTTCATGTCTTCAGTGTAAGTTTTGCATTTCACCAATTCATCTTACGGGCCGGATTTGACCCTTTGCGGGCCAGATTTGGCCCCCGGGCCGCATGTTTGACACCTGTGGTTTAGACCGTGGGCACCTGGGTATAAATAGGAAGCACAAAGTTAGACCAGCATGCACCTGGGTGGGCCTTTGGTTTTTTACCAGACACACAGATGATCAGACAGTCAGACAGGATGAGCAGGAGAGACAGCACAAAAGGCCTCAGTTATTGTTTGCCTGCAAAATCCTGAAAATAAACCACTTGAACTACATCTATGATATGGACATTGTATTTTTGACTGCATAAACCACAAACACATGGTGCATCTAGTGGTTATTTGAGTCATGCTACAGTCTTAAGTTCAGTCACCTTGAAGTTGATTTAATTTTGATGACAAATACCTGCTACAAGATCTTTTATTGAGGTAATAATAACAAGTTCTACATTCAGAACCTTACTAGAGGAAAAGTATATTATGAATATTATACAGATAAACTTTAGGCTGTTGAATAAAAAAAAGAAAGAAAATGAATTCTTAGACGGACGTAAAATAGTAATAAAATAAATAAAAGGATTTAAAAGAATAAGTTTAAAAGGAAGAGGAAGTTGTGCTTTGTGTGAATCTACTCTACTTTTTACGTGATGTTTTGATTGTATGAGGTGGTGTGCTCCCCTGTTCTGTTTTTTCTTAATGCTTGAACTGGAAAATTAGTGGAAACGGAAATCCTGGAAGGGCAGTATAGAGACAATCACCCAGACTTTCTCCATCCATCCCTTTATATGTTCTTGAACGACTAAGGCTGCCTTTCCAAAATAAAAAAAATAAAAAATAAAAAAAAAAAAGAAGTAGAAGAAGAAGAGGAAGGATATGACATTTATTATTTATGTAGGTTAGGTTGAATTTTATTGCATACAAAGTGGAAAATTGTCTTTGGTTCAAGACAGAGACACAGAAATGCTCGAGGGACAAGAACACAAAATGCAGAAAAAACATAAGTAATAGTGTTCAGTTTGTTTTTGTTACACATGGCACAAAAGCTACAATGTTCTGAAGATAGACTACAAGAAAATGCATCTTAAATACTTCCCCTTGAGTATTCTTACTGTGTTGTGCAGGATATATTGTGGTGAAAATGAGATGCTATTACAAACATTGTAATAGAATATTCCTAAATAAAGGATGAAGCCACAGGCACACTTATCTGTCAGTATGAATCCTCAGTCAGCATGATTGTATCAAAATAGCGCAAAATATGTATAAATCTATAAATTATGTCTCTGACTATGCTAGCCTGAATATTGCAACATCATCTGCTTACATTTATCATAACATTTTTACTCATTTGCACCTCCTCCAGCTTTATTCAGTGATTTTTTTCCCAGCTGAAGATCCTGTTCACAGTTCACAGTTTCCACGTCAGTTTTACTAAAGAATTTGAGATTGAAGTAGCTGAAAATTAATGATGTCTGATATGACTATATGGTGTGAGGATCAGTCTCATGCAAACTAAGCAAAGGTTCTACTGCATTAACTTCACATTTTCCATTGACAAGTGTTTAACCCTTTCATGCATTCATTATGAGCACCTTAATCAAGATTTTTTTTCCTGAGTGTTTTTATTCCTCTTTGGACAAGAAAAAAACAATGTGATTGATTTTTTTTTTTTTATTATTATTATTTTTATGAACCTGTTTTTCATGGAGTTACAAAAATGTCCACTCAGCTGGACACCATGTGTTTAATTTTTGAAGCAAAGAAAGATGCATTTACTGTCATACTGTGTGAAAACTATGAAATAAATGGTTTTTTTTTAATGTTGCTTATCTGACGTTTTCTCACACTTAACATACTATAATAGTAGTTATTACTCACTCAAATAATATGCAAAAAACAACAAAACACAACAACTTAAAAAAAAAACAAAAAAAAAACTGTTAATTACAGTCTAATAACAATTAGCAACTGATTTACACTCAAATATGTTGCTGCGGATCAGGTTTATCAAGAACAGGAATGTTACAGTAACAGTATGAATTGCAGTGTATCATGGGATGGTGCATAAGTGTCCACTGTGTTGGTTGATATGCAAGTAAAACAACAAAATCCATGAATATACAAGAGAACAGCTGTAGAATAACTGTCCACTGGAGTGGCCACTGTGCATGAAAGGGTTAAAGTTAGAAAACAGCTTATTCTGTGAATAGATGGGTCAAGCAATGTTGTCAACGCAGGGAATTATGGGATGACATTCTGGCCTTAAGTAAGGGATGGTTCACTGTATCCTACGCTGAAGGAGACACTAAAGGAAGTATTGGCACTCATTTCCTTTGCTTTTAGAGAATTCCTACAGCTTTTATTATCGCTGACACTCAGATACTTCCAGGCCATTTCACTCAGTTGGAACAATCCTAAGAAAAAGGGACTATTCAGACACATCACTGGAATTCACATCTGTGACAGTGTTTTTAAGCAAGGCAAATTTATTTGTATTGCACAATTCATACACAGAGCAATTAGTGCTTTACAGAAATGGAAAAGAGACAAGTTAAAACACACAATTGCAATCAAAACATAATCAACTGGAAAAGCACTCAGAAAGCGCAGACCTCCGCCAAGGCAGATCACACACACCCCCATCACCACCAAAATTTAATCATTTGTTCCTTGTGCCATTATCAACATTTCTTGAAATTTTCATCCAAATCCGTCCATAACTTTTTGAGTTATCGTTCACACAGACAGACAGACAGACAGACAGACAGACAGACAGACAGACAGACAGACAAACCGATGCTGGCAAAAACATAACCTCCTTGGCAGAGGTAATAAAACATAAGTAATAATCAGCTAAAATAAAGTAAAAGAAAAGAGTTCAGTTTTAGCAGTTTTAGCTCAAATTCCTCTTTAAAACAGCAGATGATGCTGTTTGACAGTAACAGGTTCATCCAGTGTGATCTGATTCACCTGAAGTAATTCCCCCCAATAGATTTATAACCTCTCAACAAACTAAAGGCAAACAAAACAGTTTTTGTTTTTCACAGGTGTTGAGGGTTTACAAAGTGTCCTAAACAGGTCCAAGTCCAAAGGAGTTTTAAATCGATGCTACCAGGAAAGAGGATGATTAATTTCAGTGGATGCACGTGTGGTAATGTTTTCTCTTCACCAGCTGTGAAAACACAGCTGAGATGATTTTGATACAGGACCATCTGCCAGAAAAACATCAATTTATGGCACAGTGCAGAGACATCAGGTAACCTCCGACTAAAGAACAAGAATAAACAGAGCTGATACATAACCTGTGGAGAACATCATCTTCTTACCTTCCAAATTTATGGATGATGAATGAATTAATGGTTTATTTTTGGTTTGTACGTTAATCGTTCCACACAGTACAATAACCATACTAAACATAAAGAACAAAAAAGAATAGGTTAGATGCTAAAGTTTATTTTGTGCCTAGCCTTTTCTCCTGATCCACAGCTTACATTAAATTAAATGTGTTCAGCACCGAGCATTCTCATTATAACAAGAGGATCAACAACAACAAAAACATGTCTACCATCTCAACTTAATATTCCTGAGTGATTTTATACTGAAGGCATTTTTTAAACTTTGTCAGAGAAGTGAACAACTCAAATTCATCAAGTCCATCTCATAATTTCACACCCACAACCCAAATACATCTAGACTGACATCTGTCCTCACTTTTGTAGAATATAAAGTCCTTGTAAATTATAATTACTCTCTCTTAATTTAAAGAAATGTTGAATACCATTTGGAACAATAATATTTTTTTACTTTATAAATCATCTCTAATATTTTATTATATACAATATCCCGCAATTTCAAGGTTTTAAGTTGAATAAATAAATTATTCGTTAGACATTATTATGATAATGTCTTATATGACTGATGGATTATCACAAGTTATTTACAGGAGTATTTTCATTTTTTTATGATTTACACACCTACCCTACTACATCTGAGAGACAAATATTGTACTTTATACTCCATGTGATATTTAGTTCCTTTTCAGATTTCAGTTTTTCATCCACTTCCTTTCCAATGAAAACTACATATGTGTTGATTTTTAACCCATAAAGACCCAATTATACACCAGTGACCAAAACCATTTACTGAGCTAAACTGTTTAATAACTTCTGATCCACTAATCCTATCAATTCATGTAAATAATTGGTGTAAAATAAAGTTCTTCATCTTTTCATGGTCATCAGATATGACCCATTTGGATGTTCAGAGGCTCCGCAGTTACCATGGAAACACTGTCATCTTCTACAACATTGATTCACCAGTGAAACCCATGGAGTTTGATAAATGATAGTGCTTCTAGACACTTGGTTTATGTTCAGTTAATGATATATTTTACTGAAAAAGTCACTCTTTCTCATGTTTTCTCTGTTTTTGGTATGATAACCCTCAAATGTAATCTCAGCATGATGATTAAAGTACATTATCAGTAAGATAAATAATGGAAAATACTGGATTTTCACTGAAAAAATGCAAAATGGAGAGGATAATATTATGATAAGTGGTAATAAATCACTTATGAAAGGTTAAATAGAAAGAAGAATTTATTTGGGAACTAATGCAAAAGTAATACTGGGTCTTAATGGGTTAATGTTTACAGTCTATGGGAGGATGAAGACTTAAAAACCCTCATGGATCTGCAGGAAAATCCACAAAGCTAAAAACAAGCCTTTTTCTGAGCTCATGAAAATTTGCCTTTTTGGAGAAACAAGGTTCTCACAGGACCGTGATGCTACAAACATACAGTAGCCTTTCTAGAATAATTTGTTAAATAATTTCTTTCAGATTTTTCAGGAAACACAAAAAGCACAACCAGAAATTGAGTACTTAATGATTTAAGCAAGAAAGTAAAAAAAGTATTATTTTAGGAAGCTAACGATATAATGATCTTGAGGACCTTTTTTAAGCAATTTATCACCAATTTTTTAAAATAATATTATCCACTGTATTTTGTGTTTCTTCAATAAAAATCAGGTATTTCCCACATTTGTTTCACTGATTATGCAAATGATCATAAAAGCTCAGATTAGAGTTAATTGTCATAACATCAGAAACAGAGAAAAATTAAAAAAAATGTGACTTTTTCAACAAAATGTAACATTAATCGAACATAAACCAAGTGTCTTCAACCACTGTCATTAATCAGTCTCCATGGGTATTATTGGTGAATCAATGTTGTAGAAGATGACGGTGTTTTCACGTTCACTACAGAGCCTCTGAACTTCCAAATGGATCATATCTGATGAACATGAAAAGATGACAAACTGCATTTTATACCAGTTATTGACATGTATTGATAGGATTAGTGGATTAGAAGTTATTAACCATTTTATATTGGTAGATGATTTTGGTCACCAGTGGTTGTTTGGGTCTTTATAGGTTAAAGGCAACTCAGAATGCAGTACTTATTCTAGCATTTTGATTATTAGACAACCTGTTTTTCTGTATAAAAATTCAATATAGCATCCCTTCATTGTGGCCTTTTATTATTCTGTTTTTCGACTATGAATTATTTATAGCTTATTTATTGATATAAATTTAAGTGAAATTTATTTTATTACATTTGTAAAGCAAACAATTCACATCTTATACCAGACTTCTTATACTGTCTTTACAGCTCACATTAAGCATCAATATTGACTTTTACTGTTCTAGTGAGTGTGTACTGCACTACTATTACACTGACTTACATAAATGAGCCCAGTTCTGCTCCCACCGTTGGTTATGAAACTGCATTGACATCGTTTAAGCCTAATAGTACTTCATCCTCTGCTGTTACACATCTCTCCCTCTGTGTGTGTGTGATATGTTCTGTTGCTGCTGAGCACGTGCAGACTCAAAAACATTGGCAGTTCTCCAGAGCAGCACAGCTGTGCAAATGGCAGCTTCTCAGAGCTGTTTGTATGCACCAAATGGTTTGGGGAGAGACAAGACAAGGCTGCGCTTCCAAAACATTTTGACAATTTCCCAAAAGATATTAACTCAGATAACAGCTGTGAGAGGCTTTTATGAGAGCTTTATGAGAGTCTCTGAGTTCTCTGACATGGAGCCTGTACAAGTTTCTGTAAAAAGCTGAAGTGCTTGATGTTTTTGGGGTTTTTTTTAGCATCACTGAACAAAAATTCCATAATTATTTTACAGTATATTGGAATTCAAGAGGTCTGAGTGGACATGAGACTTTTGTACCTCCCAGATTTTGACTATTTACAGGTATATTCAGACAGGAAGGGGTTAAATCCGTGACTGACACACTGAACACAAAATACGAATGTACAGCACTGTCCAAAAGTTTAGCCAGCCTACATAGTCTAGTTGTTTTTGCAGAGATGTAATGGGACAACATGTTATTTTCAGAGGTTTCACATAAATAAATGTCAAAGACGTCCTGGCCAGATTCCAACAGATAACAGACGGTAAACCTGCTGATCCAGCTGAGTCAGCAACTATACAGCAGTGGCAAATGAAGCAAGGGATGCAACCAGGATGGCAAAACTGTATTTATAAAACATGTCTCATTCCAGATGGAAACACAATGTGTTGCACAAAGGGTGAAATGCAAATTACAGCAAAAACAAAGCCTGAAAATAACCATTAAAGCAAATAAGGTATAAAATATCATAAAAACGAGCAAAAAAAGGAACAAAGAAAAACATTTCAGTTCATTGTCCTTTGGCAAAACCCCTTAACAGGAAATTACATGGTGTAATTACAGTTTACCAGTGGTGGAAGCTCTATTATATGAATCAGTGTAACAGCCATGGAGAAGTACCCTACTTAGTTACAAATACTGGGATAAAAGTCTGTTAAAGTATGCATACATGTATATAAACCCCATTTCCAGAAAGGTTGGGGCATTTTCTGCAATATTTTATGGACTAAAAACTGTATATTGTACATACATACATACGCACACACATAACGTCACTTGCACTAGCGTGAAAACAAAACTGAAACTTTACATGCTTTCAACGGGCCTGTATTCACTGGAACCCCTCCTCTGCTCTATGGGTCCCCCACAAATGCTAGGCCCCATGAATTTGTCATGTTTACCTCTCTTATCAGTGCACCAGCTTGCTTGTAAGTGGCAAAAAAATATATAAATCCAAGAAGTATATACATATACATATATAGATAGATAGATAGATATAGATATATATAGATAAATATATATATACACACACACACACACACACACACATATATATATATATATATATATATATATATATATATATATATATGTATACAGGGTGGGGAAGCAAAATTTACAATATTTTGAGGCAGGGATAGAAAGACAGTGTATGACCAATTAGTTTATTGAAAGTCATGAGAATTTAAATCTTCAAATCATATTTTACTGCATTTCTAACGGTCTTGTTGTCTACCTCAAGTTCAACTGCCATTTTTCTCATGGATTTGGTTGGATCCTTTAGGATTTTGGATTTGAGAGCTTTAATAAAAGCTTTGGTACGTTTTTTGTTACTTCCTCCACTTCCAGACTTTCTCGTAATAGTTTTGCTCATAGTCATTCTCTTCTTTCCATTATAAACAGTCTTTATGGACACTCCAACTATTTTTGAAATCTCCTTTGGTGTGACGAGTGCATTCAGCAAATCACACACTCTTTGACGTTTGCTTTCCTGATTACTCATATGGGCAAAAGTTTCTGAAAAGGTATGGATAATAGTGTTAGGTATGATTATGACATCAATATATGTTTGATTTCAAAACAATTGACCTAGTGCCTGCTGAGAAAAAACAACTAAATGTTCATTGTAAATTTTGCTTCCCCACCCTGTATATATATATATATATATATATATATATATATATATATATATATATATATATATATATATATATATATATATATATATATACCAGAAAAACACATGTAAAGTGAAAGGACCATGTATTTTAGAACATTAGACCAACGTAAGTGCTGATCCAGACCCCTGTCCACATCCACATTATCCCTTTGAACATCATTCCTTACATTAGTACCATTACTTCATGGTACCTAACAAGGCAGGTCCACTCACTGTTCATGCAGAGGTGGACCTTAGACCCTGTAGACCACATTGGACCTGAGATTGTTGACTCACTGTCCTCACTGGAACTGGTGTTGTCGCTGTCTTGTAATGTGAGTGGAAATTACCCAAAATAGTCACTTGCCCAATAAGGGGTTAATTGTAAGAGGAGAGAAGATCGTGAATGGACCCAAAGTGAGCATCAGTCTTTACAAGAATGGGTTGTGACTCAACACGTTGTCAATCAGTCAATCAGTCCAAAAAGAATATTTCACAGGGCTGTTGGTCGTTCACCCTCTGTAGTACTGTACATAATACTGTGAAAACATTCAGATAGTCTGGGGAAGTAAAAGCCAAGAGCAGAAAAAAACTACTGAATGTGTGTGACCTGAGGAACCATCATGTATCTGACATGAGTGCATGACAAATGGACTCAGTGTCCAATGGTGCAATGTCCCACTTCCAACTGTGTTGCTTCATAATCTCAGAGTGCTGCTTCTGGATTGTCCTTCTTTAGTTCACATCTGTCTCCTGTTGAAAATGTGTGAACATCATATACAGTCATATCAGACAACGGGCACAGAGGACTGGAAACAGCATGAGCGGACAACAATAACATTGGAAAAATTGCAATAAGTAGTGTCTCCATACAAAAAGTACAAAAACCAAGGCACGCGCCTATAACTCTAAAATGCCTTTATTAATTATGGTATGTCTCAATGGGCCTCACTGAGCTCCTCATTGAGACATACCTGTGAGCACTTTAAACCTCTTTCAAAGACGCACCTATTTGCACTGGCTTTTAATACAAGTATGTGACTTTTGAACTGATTGAATTTCAAAGCAAATCTTCCACTTCATATGAAATCTGGACAGTGTAGACATGCTCCCTCCACAAATGTCTACGAACTCCAGATTTTGTACAAACTGGAAGATTCATACAAACACACCGTTCATAAGAATTTTTGTGACCTTGGTATTGGCGCCCTTTCCCTGAAAATGACAACATCTGATCTCAGAAAATAAAAAAAAAAAAACAGGTCTGTGGTCTGTGTTTTCATTTCTGTCAGGTAGTAACTTTCTTTTTTGTTATAAGAAAGAGAAAATGAAAATCAGTCCATTTTTAAAAATTTGGTTTATCTGTTTGTTTGTTTTTTTTTACTCTTTTTTTAAATTAATTAATTTATTTTTATTTTTGTATTTATTTATTTTTTTTTTTATGGTTTATCTGTTTTGACACTGAAAAAGAAAAACACCTTGAAATTAAATTTTAATTCTTCCATTTTAAAACGACAATCAATTAATCACTAGTTTTTCTTTTGTTTCTGAAAAGAAAATCCAATTACCAAAAGATACACTGAGCCATATAAACAGCCAACGTGTCGGTGATGTAAAACTTGAGTGTCTCTGCTAGAACTTGACCAAATAAACTTTTTCACCTCAGATTTTGTGCTTTATTGATTAAACATCATCATAATTCATGTAATATAGGTCATCCATATGACTCCATTATATCCTTACATGGCCACTCTGCAGATGAACTAATGTAACCCGGGCCTATATAACAGAGGTTGCCTGTTATCCGAAAGGTGAAACACAAAGCAAACGGACAACTTCAAAAGGGTCTGCAGTGCCTATGTCATCAGAACGGGGGGTGTTTTTCATGTTGTTATGCTAAAAAGAATAAGATGTAGAATGACATACCATACAGCACCAATACACCCCCCCCACACACACACACTCCCACCACCCACCCTACACAGCCCCAGGTGAAGGGCACAGCCATGATAGGCAGAGCAAACAAAAACAGGATTATTCTATTTACCTGGTTAGTTCACATGAAAGATGACATAAACGTCTTCAGAGGTTACCGAGTTCTGCTGATGAAAAGTACACAGACATACCAGAGACGTACGTACACATACCCGGAGATGATACATGGGGATATGTGTATGTGTGTGTGTGTGTGTGTGTGTACGCTGTTTAACCCACCCAGGCAGGGACATGCTAACCCAGAACGTATGCCCACACTGTCCTGACTGTGCCAGACAGCATGTGAACAGCTGTGTTTGGTCATCACAAAAGTCTTGCAAAATGGATCACACTTGCAAACGTGACGGTGTTTACTCGTCGGTGAAGCCAAGAATGAGGGGACTACTTTTTTTTTTTTTTTTACCACCACACATGACTGACCATAACCTATGAAGCCCTAGGCCTGTATATACTGTATATTTTCAGCCAAACACTCTTTTATTTATTTGTCAAGTAGTCAGGAAATCAATAGGCTACATAAACATGTAATGAATGAAGTACAGGCAAAGTCTAGCCTTTAATGTAATCTATGTGTATGTTTGTCTGTCTGCTCCCGCAACTCCAAATCTGCAGCACATTTTGACACTTTACAAAATGTGAGCTCTTGCCACATCGTAGTACTCCACAAAGATAATCTGAGTCTGTATCTGGATTCAAGGAGGATTCTTCTACAGTAAAAAATGGGCATGAGCATGAACATTTCTGTAATTTTTTTCTGAAATAAAACCAGTTATCGCACTAAAAAATATGTACACGCTGCATAATTATATCATCATAAAGCCCCGAGAACATAACATCTTAAATTATGCTATAAATCATCAAATAATAACATAAATCTTCCATATTTGATGGTGTTCTTGACCTTAGTTTGAAACATAGAAACCTCAAGTGTACTATTTACATGCACTGACACTGAAACTTCATCTGTTCCATCGTATATAAAAGTAAAATAATATTAATGACAGAAACATTTACCCACATCGCTGGAAGCATGTGCTGAGGGTAAAGGAAGTGATTTATAATACTTTCATTTTCATCACTTTGAATATGACTTAAAGGAGCATTGTTATTGTCTTGTTTTTGTGACTCATACTCAGTAAATTAACTCATAAAGGCCCAGTGCTACTTTTGTGTCAGTTCCCAAATGAATTTTCCCTATATCTAACCTTTTTTAAGTGATTTATCACCATTTATTATAATATTATCTTCTATACTTTGTATTTTATCAGTATAAATCAGGGGTTTTCCTATATTTAATTCACTGATCATGTAGATGTTCATAAAATCTCAGATTAAAGTTGGGGGCATTATATCAAAAACAGAGAAAACTGCAGAAAAAGTGACTTTTTCACTAAAATATATCATTAACTGAACATAAAACAAGCATTTCCATCCACTGCCATTGATCCAACTCCACGGGTTTTACTGGTGAATCAATGTTATAGAAGATGGTAACTACAGAGCCTCTGAATGTCCAAATGGGTCATATCTGATGACCATGAAAAGATGACAAACTGTATTTTACACCAATTATTTTACATGAAATGATAGGATTAGTGGATCATAAGGTATTAAACAGTTTACATCAGTAGGTGGTTTTGGTTGGTGATGGATGTTTGGGTCTTTATGAGTTAATATTATCGTGCTGCAGGATTTTTTGACCACTTGGTGGCAGTAGAACATGCTACAAACCTATAATAACCTCATTAGTGTTGACTTTTTAGCATACCTGCCTATATACAGTAGTAATAGGAGTATTTAGATCCTTGATTAAAACTACAACACAGCAACAACAAAAAAAAATCTCCAATACTGAATGTGGTATTTTCACTTTGTTTCCTCTGATTGATGTATTATTCTATGGTACAATATTAGATTATTAATAGATTCAGCCTCAGCATTGTGTTATTGTTTCTGCAAGAGATGAAGCTAGTTTAATCTACTTTATATCTAGTTTGATAAACAGAGACACAAGAGAAATATCAAAGCTTGACTCATGATTAATAATAATAGAGAAAAAAAGGAAAAACACATAACATACTTGATTTTTTCTCTAATATTTAAATCAATAAAACCATATGTTAAGAGGAATCCAGCCTGTTCAGTCATCCACCCAACTGCTGCATTCTTCATTTCTGAACATGTTCCAGTTTTGCTCACTAGATGGCAGTGTTTCATTTGTATTAACAGTCAGTTATCAGCAGCTCACATGGGAACAGCATCAGTCACGCCATGACTTTTTAATAGATGTAGAATCTTTTCAGTCTCTATGTGAAAATATAGCATTCTATTAACAGGCTGTTTTTTGTTTGTTTTTTTTATTGGTCTTTCAGTGCCTTAATTTTATTTTTAGCTTATCACTTTGTACAGTTATTAAATGGTGTTATATTTATATGACTTTTTAATCTTAAATATTATGGGTATAGATTTGGTCTGATGAATGCAAATTTTTTTCAGGTGCAAACATAAAGAACCTCCAACCTTGAACCAATAAGAGCAATAAGGAGGGTGGGGGTGGGGTGGGGGTGTACTAACACTCTTATTACTCCATTCATCCCTGCCTTTTTCCTCTTCCTCCATCATCAACATCACCTCCGCATCAGTTTCCTTCTAATCTGACATCAAGCGTTTCCTACACCTTTAACATCTGCAGTGGCACTAACGTCCATCTCCACCTTATACTACATCTTTTAACAACATTAAATCGGTCTGAGAAAAGGTTCCTGAATAAATAAATAACATCTTAGAACTTAAGAAGTACTAAATAAAGTACTAAAATTAACTGATCAAATAAGAAAAAATGATGAAAAATTAAAGTTATTGCAGTATTTTTGTATTAATTCCCATTATATTCACATGATCACTTCCAGATGTGAGGATATTAGAGTTATTTGGCTCAGTTGCGTCTTGGGTGTGTTTGTTTTATCCATTAGAAACATATCAGTATTAACATGTGATAAAAATGACCCGACTCGGTCCAGTCCAGCGTCCTGAACTCCCCGAGCCGCTGAGGGTTGTGAATAAACGGAGCTGCAGGGTCTCACCGGCCGGGGCTACACTGGGAGGTCTCTTCAGATTCCTGTCTGACAGCGAGGGTCCTCCACTCTCTCTGGAGAGCCCCTTCACCTACAACCACCAGAGAGCAAGGCCTGAGCCCCGGCTACACACACACTCACACACTCAATTATTCCAGACAAATTATGGACACTGGGGGGATGCTTCGGCCTCCATGTGGTCTGGAGGGGAACATTTAACTCATTGTTGCCCCTTAATCCTCACCTCCACCCTTCCTGTGACCCCCGCTGCCAGGCCCCCACCTCTCACCACTGCAAGAAATATGAGGCAATATTTCAGTCTTGTAAGCACTCAGAATTATAGTTTAATTCTTTAACTTGTCAAAATTAGTTAAAAATGTTCTATTTTAGTAACATCTCATTTCTGTGTTATGTCTTCATATGCTGGGTTTCATTGTGTTATAACTTATATATCATTTTAAACTGGTAATGAGGATCTCACTTCAATGTTTTTAGGTTAAATATGAATGAATGAATGAATTTATTTTTGGTTTGCACATTAATCATTGCACTCAGTACAATAATAAACATAAATAGGCTAGAAAACAAAAGCTTATTTTTTTGCCTATCCTTAAAATAAAAATAAAAATCACACATTCATAAAAATTAAGTACCTCTGTTCTCTATTTATTTCCCATCTGACCACAAGGCTACAAAGTGGAGGAACAGAACAGAAAGAAGGTAAAGAAGGAAAGAAAAAAAAAAAAATCCCGATTGGCCGTAGGGGAGGAAGAGGTCAGAGGTCAGACCGGGGTGAGCCAAGACGGGCGGTAATGAGAGACTGACCCTCATTAGATCTAACTCCTGATGAGACGACAATGAAAGCTGATGAGAACAGTCAGGTGTAACGAGCAGCACAACAACACTGGCCAACACACTGAAACAACAGGCTGGAAGAATAAAAAGACTTCAGTGAGCCGCCACGTTCACATCGGTCCGAAATGATCTGCAGTTAATAGAGTTGGACATGTTACTTTTGCCTTATTTGCATATGAGAAGTTGATCAATACATACATCTGAATTCTTTTTACCCTTGTTGAGAATCAGTGCTCTTCATCGTTACCTTCTTACCAGAGTAGAAGTCATTTTTTACAAACATGTTCTTCAAATAGTACAGATCTTATGGAAAGATGTAGATCTATATCGCCTCCACCCATAAAGACCTAGAACTATTATTGTGGTAAATTTTAAATACATTTTTGTCCACATTTAAACTTTAATAAGTGATTTTCCCCTTTTATTATAATATTATCCTCTGCATTTTGCATTTTGCGCTGAAAATCAGGTATTAATCAACCCATAAAGACCCAATGTAACTTTTGTTTCAGTATGCAAATGAATTTTTCTCTCTATTTCACCTTTCTTAAGTGATTTATCACCATTTATTATAATATTATCTTCTGTATTTTGTATTTTATTCTGTGAAAATCAAGATATTTTCCTTATTATTTATTCCTTATTTAATTTACTGATCAGGTAACTGTTCATTAAAGCTCAGATTAAAGTTGAGGGATATTATATCAGAAACAGAGAAAACTGAAGAAAAAGTGACTTTTTCAATCAAATATATCAATAACTGAAGTTAAACCAAGTGTCTCCTTCCACTGTCAATGATCCATGCCTTTTACTGGTGAATCAATGTTGTAGAAGATGATGGTGTTTCCACGGTAACTACGGAGCCTCTGAACGTCCAAATGGGTCATATCTGATGACCATGAAAAGAGGATAAACTGCATTTTAAACCAATTACTTACATATATTGATAGAATTAGTGGATCAATAGATATTAAACAGTTTAGATCAGTAGATAGTTTTGTGGCTGTTTGGATCTTTATGGGTTAATTTACTGATAATATACATTGATAAAAGCTAAGAGTAAATTCACAGGGTATTATATGAAATGTGACTTTTTCAGGCAGTTCTTTTTGGGTTTTATCGGTGAGTAAATGTTGCAGAGGATGACAATATTTCCTCGTTCACTATGAAGCCTCTGAACGTCCAAGTGGGTCATAGCTGATGACCATGAAAAGATGAAAAACTGCATTTTACCTGAATTATTTCAATGTATTGACAGGATATTTATTAAACATAGATCAGTAGATGCGTTTGGTCTCTTGCTTAGGCCTTTGAGAGTTAACTGTATTAAATGCATGGAAAACATAGATATGCAGAAAATAGAAATAAATTGAACTGAAAATCTTTTCAGTCAGGAAACATGACGGCACCTCTAATTTTCTTCAAGGATGAATTAAAGAGGTGAAATCCAAATAACAAAATGCCAAAACTGAGGCTTCAGAAGAGCAGTCCATAAACCAGTGGGTGATGTTACTGTGTAGGTTATAGTGTGAATAAGACTAGGACTGATCACAAAGGATGACATGGAACAAATATGGTTAAACAATGTATTAGTATTTGAGGAGAGTATACATTAATGAATGCCTGAATTTACACCAAACTGCTGAGCTGATTTGTAAAGAAAGTGTATGTACGAACAAAACCAAGGCAGAATTTGGCGACATGCACCAAAGTGGATAAAATATGGAGGAGTAAATGAGACAGTTTAAGGAGGATATAAGAGGGAGTTCAAGAAGTGAAAATTAAAGAAAACTTCAGGAAGTAACAGATCAAAGACGAGGAGTCGCCATATTGGAGAATAATGGAGAAGTTTCCAAAGTTGGGGTCTTCTTCTGAGGGAATTTGTATTATTGTATTCAAGTTTGTTGTATAAAGAAAAGAAGTCATTAAGCAGCACTATCAATAAAGTCTAGGGCCAGGTTTTGTAGCCCTAATGTCAGAAAAGACCCTTAAAAGCCCATTTACTCCCCTGAATTCCAGAACCCATTACAGTCAATAAATGGAACACTAAAAGTTGGCAGGCATGTAATTTGTAAGATGTGGATTCCTCTAATTAAAATGTAATCCCTTGTGGTGTTTAACTAAGTTGTGGGATGTGATGACAAGTGTGGTGTAGTATGAAGAGGGAAAAGGAGTGGTCCCAGTTATGACTCATGAGGAACTCCCACATACCGTCACCTACAGCTTTACTAAGAAAATCGGAATGTTTTTTGTATTTTCAACTCAAATTCTTCTTCCAGGGAAAAAACAAACAAACAGACAAATAAATAAACAAACAAATAAATAAATGAATGAATGAATGAATAAATAATAAATGAATGAATAAATGAATGAATGAATTTAATAAATATTTGTTTCTTTCCCAAATAAAGAAGTGGATCAGCTTTGGTTACCACATCCAAAATCACCACATTGTTAATAAATAAATAAATAAATATTTTTCATTAATTCAAACCATTAAGTTCCATTAAGTTCCATTCACTTAAGTTCCACTAAATTCTGCAGTAAAAACAGTACTTTAGTAACTAAAGGTCTTGTACTCAACTAACTGTAATGTCCCTGAATTTGTGATTTTAGGTAAAATAAGTAAATTCCATGGGCAGAAAGTGGTGTGAACTCCAGGTTTAATACCATTTTCAACAATAAATGTGTTGAAATTAGAATGCTATTTGCACAGTATATTTCATTCCACAATATAAACCAAAGTCTTTCATGAAACAAGATGAAAACAATGTTAAGCTAAAAAAAATTATCATTGGCAAGTATTACTACATGAATTAAAATAAAAAGGAAAATTTAGAAATATTAAATAGGTCTCATAAAACATATAGAATTAAAACCCAGAATTGAAAGATACTGTTTTATATAAGTTACCACATTAGAATGAAAGGTAAACGTTAATTTTTACATTTGTAGGTTATATGAGCCTTTGTTATTGAAAAAAACCATCATCACATATAGCTAATATGTTGTTGCTAGTGATGTTAATTAACAATTTTATGGCTTTACTTGATTGGCTCTAAATATGGCTCAATACAATATAAAATTGTTCTCTTTCTTTTTCATGTTTGATCAGTGGAATAAGTAAAATAAGAGGTAGTAAGGATATTTTTTGTCCTTGTAAACTGTACATTCTGTAAGTGACAGGGAGACTGGCCATGAAGGGTATACAGGACATTTTTAGGAAGTGTTTTAAATTTAGAAGCTGCTGTGAGGAAGAAAAAAAACTGAGATGTCAGACTGTACATTACCTAGTGAGCTCAGCAGCTCGGTGGCAGCGCCTCAGATCTCTGTTACAAACGTCATACAGTCAAAACCCTGTCAGCTGATCCAGCACTTCAGGATCAACATTTCTGTAGCTCCTGGAGATACAATTCACACAATTCATAAACCATGTTTTTGTGTACTTTACTAACAATTTCTCATATTTTTATAATTATATAAAGTGATATTTATGTTCAGTTTAGAACCATATGAACTGCATGTGAAATGGAAAAGTTTATATTGTATAGTTCATGAAAATAAATCAATTTAGTAGTTACAATTCAGCATTACAACAAAAAAAATCAATGGACAAACCGTTGCCATTGTGCACCATAATCTCCATATAAATAGTCAGTTCCATCAGTATTTGGATGATGACACACATTTTGTAATTACTCATCTGTACACTACGGTGGTCCACAAGGGCCAAACACATTGCAACGGCCCAAAAACAGCTGCAAGTACAGAAATGATGCAAACTCTCAAACTCAAACACAAGTCTAAACGAGGTACAAAAAGAGGAACGTGGTGCTAATGAAAAAATGCACCGCAAGACACAAAAACATATGCATAATCATCAAATGTTCTGCAAATAAAGAAACGATTCAAACCAAGAAAACATCTGCAAACAAAAAACTCTGCATAACCAGTCACTACAACAGAAGTGCTCCAAACCTGCAAAGTTTATAGACAACAGACTAGTGTCAAATATAATCAAATAAAAGTCACATTACCTGCTATTCCATAACTTCAAACCCTGTCAGTCAGCTGTTCTCTGTCTCTCTCTCTATCCTGTGTGTCTCTGCATTGAGCTGTTCTGCTGACAGCGCCCCCTACAGGTTTGGAGCACTTCCATTGTAGTGACTGGTTATGCAGCGTTTTTCATTTGCAGATGTTTTCTTGGTTTGTATCATTTCTTTATTTGCAGAGCATTTGATGATTATGCATTTGGTTTTTTGTGTCTTGCGGTGCATTTTTTCATTTGCACCACGTTCCTCTTTTTGTACCTTGTTTAGACTTGTGTTTGAGTTTGAGAATTTGCATCATTTCTGTACTTGCAGCTGTTTTCTCTTAACTGAGACGTATTGGGCTGTTGCAATCTGTTTGGCCCTTGTCGGCCACCGTAGTACACCACCGCAGTTTATCTGAAAGGAAACAATCAGGATGTGACTGACGTGTGGACTTTCAGCTTTAATTCAAGGGGTTTAACCAAATTATTGCATTAACCATCATTTTCAGAGGCTCCAAACATTGGTAAAGAATGGGAGAATTTATTTTAACACTTGGATGAAAATCTTTAATACAGAATACCCACAGATTTTGTATGTCACTTTAAATGTTTATAACAAATGTGTGGTCTGTATCTACATCATACTGTTTTCACCAGACCAGTTGGTAAAGCTTTAGGTCAAAAGATACCAAAGTCAGCATCCTGACTCCTGTAGGTTTATAGGTGCATGCCATTAAAGTATTGGTTATGGTTAGGGAAAGATTTCAGTTTGGTTTAAATATAAAGAGCAAATAATGAATTAATTCATCGTTGATGGTAGATATTTTTGTATTAAACCAAACACTGTTAAATGTTTCTGATCTTAAGCAAGTACTGCCAGCAAATAAACCAAACTATAAAAATTATTAACTCTTTTTCAGGCAAGTGACTATTTTTGGTAATTTCTGCACACATTACAAGACAGTGACAGCACCAGTTACAGTGGGGCAAGGTCCAATGTGGTCTACAGGGTCTGTAAGGTCCACTTCTGCATGAACAGTGACTGTACCGGCTTTGTTAGGTACCATGAAGTAATGGTACTAATGTAAGGAATGATGTTCAAAGGGAGAATGTGGATGTGGACAGGGGTCTGGATCAGCACTGATGTTGTTGTAATGTTATAAAAGTGATGTTCTAATGTTCTAAAATACATGTTCTTTTCACCTTACACAGGTTTTTCTTGTACTTTTTTGCCACATATAGGCAAGGAACCAAATATGGTAACTTCATTGACCTTTATTTTCTACATGACAGTACAAAAAAGTCTTGTTATGTCCTCCAATAACACACTAGGGTTGAAATTTTGAATTTCAGAGTATTTCAGTGAGTGAACTATAAAGGGTTAAAGTGTGTGGACAAATTGCACTATATCATAAGAAATGATCACCTTTCCCAACTCTTTTTGTTGCCTATGTCCATGTTGGCAGCCTACACACTAATTTCTAGAGAGTGAAGGAATCAGTGTTCAGTTGACAGTCGTGGAAGTGACGTCATTGTAACTGTCTCACCACTTTCATCATGACCAGACTTACAGTGAGTTTCACCTAGGGATGGGAATCGAGAACCGGTTCTCAATTCCCAGTAGCTCGATTCCTTGGAATCGCTTGCTTGCCTGCTTAACAATTCTGCTTACCGATTCCGCCTTCGTTGTGCATGCGCGATGACGTCACACGTATGCTGCATTGTTTTGGTCAGAACGTGGGCCAACATGGCGTTGAGGCAGAAACGGTCTAAGAAGACGACACCAGGTCCACTTACTTGGAACACTGTCAAAGCTTCCATGTCTTCAAAAGGGTGGAATCCCTCCAATATCCTCAAACATTTGTCCACAGCATGTGAGTCATTTACAGGAATGTCACATATTTGATACTCTACTTAGTGGCGCTTGTGAATGTAGCGGCAGAGTGAACGCTGGGCCAGTTCCAGTTCCGGTGTGAGCAACAAATGTCGTAACTCCTCAAATACAAGTTTCCGAAGGTAAGAAGGGAAAGGAAATGAGGTGCACAACAATGGGAGACAAGCTGAGCTGAGTCGAACTGGTTCCATGTAGTAGAAATGCAGCAATAGAGGAATTAGTAAAGAGTCTTTAGTTTCACTTTCACTGTACACACCCCCCCCGCCCCCCCCAACCGGGCTCAGCATCATCTGTTATTATTATTTGTACACACTGTATTTGTTATATTGTCTGTGCAGAGATGGAAATATAAAAGACAGTTAATGCAAACACACCCGTTTGTACTCTTTTATTCCCTCACCCAATGAGAATCGATAAGAGAATCGATAAGGAATCGGATCGATAAGCAATATCAATAATGGAATCGGAATCATTAAATTCTTAACGATTCCCATCCCTAGTTTCACCTCTTGTAATACTTCTGCTCCTCACTCTTGAAGATTAAGATAAGATGTGCCAAGGCAGTAACTGTTTTGGTGTTGGTGTTGGGCAGTGAAAGGTGCAGTGCATTCAGCTGTTTTACACAATACTACATATTTATTTACAATCTTTGCCGTAAATCTTTGCAATCGTAAAATGATCTTTAAATTGACAGACATTCATTCATCTTCTGAACTTCTTTGTCCTTGAGAGGGTCAAGGGGGTGCTGGAGCCTATCCCACCTACCACTGGGCGAATGCAGGGTACATCCTGGACGTGTCACCAATTTATCACAGGGCTGACATATAGAGACAAACAACCAATCACTCTCACATTCACACCTATGGCCAAGTTAGATTAACCAATTAACTTATTAATTGAATGTCTTTGGATGGTGGGAGGAAGCCAGAGAGAACCCAGAGAGAACCCATGCAAACATGGGAGAACATGCAAACTCCACACAGAAAGGCCCCCTCCCCCATCAGCTGGTGTTGGAATCGAACCCAGGACCTTCTTGCTGTGAGGTGTCAGTGCTATCAACTGCACCATGTCGCCCAAAATTGATATCATATGTGTAAATAATGGCACAACTGAAATTCGTCACTGACCGCCACTCACACTTCTCCTAATGTTAGGTCCCATAGGGCACAGCAGAAGGGGCGGGACATCTGCCCTCCATTACAGCACCAACAGCGTATTTTACATTTGAGCATTGTGGTCCATTAAAGTTTAAAAACAATGTATGTATGTAACGTCTATATCACAGGTGTCAAACATGCGGCCCGGGGGCCAAAACCGGCCCGCCAAAGGTTCCAATCTGGCTCGCGAGATGAATTTACAAAGTGCAAAATGCAAAAATTACCGTGAAGATATTAACAGTCAAGGGCATCAAACTCAAAAATAACAGCATAATAACCTAGAAATAATGACTCCAAATGTTCTTCTTGGTTTAATGTGAAAAAAAAAAGATATTATGCCTCTAAATAATGGCAACACCAATTTTTTCTCTTTGATTTATTGCAAAGAACATTAAACTCTGATATCCTTTAACAATAAAATGTCAATAACCTGAACAAATATGAACAACCTGGAATGTCTAAAGAAAAATAAGTACAATTTTAACAATATTCGGCCTGTTTTGTGCTTTGGTAGATCTGATCTGTAATGCACATGTAGAAATCGTAAGTTGAGGCATAATATTGATAAAATTGGACTTATTTTTCTTCAGAAATTTCGTGTTTTTTCCAGTTATTCACATCTTTTTTGTTTTGGATAGAAATACTTTCATCATTTAATGTTATTTTTGGCACTAAAAAATTTAGAGTTGTCATTATTTAAAGGCTACTATTTGACTGGTCCGGCCCACTGGAGATCAAATTTGGCTGAATATGGCCCCTGAAAGAAAATGAGTTTGACACCCCTGGTCTATATGGATAAATGATGATATGGTTCACAAATTGAAATTATTCTTATCCATGCCTTGAGGTGATTGAGTTGCCTAAAAAAAATCCCCTCCCAAATCGACTACCCGCAGGATGGTGTTACCCCTACAACCTGATTTACAGCAGGTCGTCCTCTCACCCAGCTTCCGGCTTCCTCAACAGCTTACTTACCTGTGAGCGACAGCGCTGCATGCTTGGCTGATACAGTCTTAAGGTGGGTTTGATGGATGAGCTGGCGTCGCAACGATCTGTTTGTCTTGTTGCTTTCAAAGGCCCTAGCGTGACCCACCTGCACGGATCAAGATGTGCAGCCTCAGTTCAGGCCACACCGGAACAGCAACAGGTTGTGACCTCTGACAACAAGATCCAACATCATGTGGAGCCTGCACATCAATAAACACTTTGAAACCGCACCACCGGCCTCGACAGCCATCCACCGCTCCAACAAAGCCACGCTGTGACACAAAGACAACACAATTGGAAAACAGGAATGCATTGGTTGAGAAAAGGGAGGGTTGGGTGGGGGGAGGAGGAGTGGGTGAAGAGTTGAGGGGGGGGGGGGGGGGGGGGGGCAATCATTTGATGCAGGAGCTGACCAGCAGCCACTTGACTGCTGGGAGGACTATATGGACTGTGACTTTCAGGGCCTGTTTGGTCTAAAGTGATGCAGGTTCTTTTTTTTTTTTTTTTTTTTTTTTCCTGAAAAGGCCCTCTGAAGTGACAGCTTTTTCTCTTTCTGTCCCTGTGTGATGGAGGGACGACCTGGACGGGCCCCCAAAGACACTTATATCACTGGGCCGTGACAGCTACACACATACAGCGACACACACAGAGCCGTGGCTCCAAGCCTTTTGTGTCCAGGTCCTGGTCCACTGATCCTCCTCGCTGCTGGAGGACAATGAGGGGGCAGTCAGTCAAACAGGCAGTCAGTCAGTCAGTCAGATACTGTCTGCTTCCCAATAACATAGCAGGCAGTCGCACGGGCAGAACTAATCTGGGAACGTCTCTCCTCAAATGTTTCCCAAAAACCTCAGGAGTAAAACAAAAGGATAAACATGGAGTCACCATTAAAATCCCATTCACATAATGACATTTTTATTATAACTGGGACTTCATCAAATCACTAATCTACCTCTAAACATCTGGATTCAACTGGATTTGTGGACTTAACTGTATAAACAGTTAGCTGCCACTGGGTCAGTAGTATCTTATAGATGAAGCTGATCCCACTCATCATAATATTGAACAGCTCAAATAAACTAATTATCCTAATTAAAATTAAATTAAAGATACTTATTTATTTGATTTTGTTTAATTTGGTACATTACCTTTAAACCTAGGGCAAAATTTAATACACTCAACTAAAATAACATAAAAAAAAACTGGAAAAGTTTAGAATAAAACAAAAAAGTAAATACAAATACATTCTAAAAAAAGTTTCTGCCATCAAATCTAAAATTCCCTCTTTCCTTCCCTCTTTTTTTTTTTTTTTTTTTTTTGAAAGGTACATTCCTATACATTAGACATATGGTATGTTTTCTATGTTCTGTTGGGAATAAAATTGGGATTTATGAGATTTGCAAATCATCACAATCTATTGTTATTTACTTTATACACATAAATGAATAAAAAACACTTGGATTAGAGCCTGTGTAAATAAAGGAAAAAGCTACAGTGACAGCAACAGTTACAGTGAGTCAACAATCTCAGGTCCAGTGTGGTCTACAGGGTCTGTAAGGTCCACCTCTGCATGAACAGTGAGTGTACCTGCTTTGTTAGGTACCATGAAGTAATGGTACTAATGTAAGGAATGATGTTCAAAGGGAGAATGTGGATGTGGACAGGGGTCTGGATCAGCACTGATGTTGGTTGAATGCTTAGTGATGTGCAGATCGATACTGAAATATTGATATCTCCGATACCAGATTTTTACACGCTAGAATCAATTCAAAAATCAAAATATCAATACTTTTGATACTTCAGTCATTTGAGGTAATGTATGTCAGGAGCAAAGTAGAAAGTAGCTAAAGTATTGGGATTGTAATTGGTGGGAACTACTTCTTCTTCCGCCTGGGTAAGTGTGTACTGCATCACACTTCTCAGCCAGTCAACTCTGACCCACCCAGTCTGAACTGAGCAAAAAACAGAACAGACTAAAGGGGAAAACAGTAAATATGTTATTGTTCCTTGATAAAAACTTGTGAATGAGGGAAAGTGTCAGTGTTGGATGCTTTTGTAGAAGTGTTACATGTTCAGTATTTTCATTTTCATTTTTATAATACTTCTTAATAATTAAACAATGATTATTCTCATGTCTTGTATTGTTTTTGAAGTTATGATTTTAGATACACTCCCATCCAGCATGTCCATGTGGGCCCCAGAAGGGTTATAATTGGGCTGCATATAAGGGTCCCATTTGGGTTTGTCCGCAGTTTCCATGGTGGCCCCACGTGTTTGCCCATACCAGAATCAGAATCAGAGATCTGAATATCTTCTATTTTTCTTTTTCTTTTTTTTTTCTTTTACTGATATGTGTTGTTGTTTTACTGATATTTGTTGTTATTTTACTGATATTTGTTGTCTGTCTGTAAATTCTCGCTCTGAACCTGAGAGCTTTGCCTCAATTTCATGGTACTTGGTACAATAACGATAAAGAGATTCTGATTCTGATTCAGATTCTGATATGGGCAAACATATATAGGGACACCATGGAAACTGTGGACAAACCCACATAAGACCTTTATATGGAGCCCAGTTGTAACTCTTCTGGGGTCCACATGGATATGCTGGCTGGGCTATTTTTTTTTTTTTTTTAGAATTTCCAGACATTAAGTGTATTTGCACAAAGTATCAGTATCAGATCGGTATCACCAATACCAGCCTGAATTTTACTCAGTATCGGATCGAGGAGAAAATTCGTGGTATCAAACATCACTAGTAATGCTCTAAAAGTGATGTTCTAATGTTCAAAAATGCATGTTCCTTTCACCTGTTTTTCTTGTATTTTTTACATTTACTTCTCTTTTTTTTGCCACTTACAGGTAAGGAACCATATACGGTAACTTCATTGACCTTGATTTTCTACATAACAATAAAAAATGTGGCAAATTTCCCAAAAGCACTAACGTTTTGTTATGTCCTCATTTCACACTAAGGGTGAAATTTTGAGTTTCAGAGTATTTCCATGAGTGACCTATAAAGGGTTAACATAAACATTGTCTTTTCTTTGGTGCCGAGTGGAGACAGAACACTCCTCCTGACTGATCCACATCCCATCTTTAATACGTCCAGGCTTCATCAGCTGATGTTCAACAAAGGCCGTGGAGTAATCAGAGTGAAACCAGTGAGCAGCTTTAAGAATACCTCGCTGTCCTTTTCTTCCCTCCCTCCCTCTCTCCCTCTCCATCAATCTAAGGGCTCCTATTTGGGATGTCCCTCTTCATTTGATGTGGCAGCAATTAGCAGGGGGACTTTTGTCCCTTTGGGCAGACGGGCGGTCCACTCCACTGATCCCAGTCCACACGGTCTGAATGGAGCGAACTGAAGATAGCACTGCATGGGGATCAAACAGACCTGCCTCGCCACCGTTATGGCCCCTCAGCTCCCTCTTCTTTATTGGAGAAGAAGGAAGAGGGGGAGAAGAAGGGAAAGAGGGAGGAATAAAGAAGTGAGGTGTTAGTTTTCCCATGAGAATGCTCACTGGGGGGGCGAGGCTTCTTTAGGGAATTGGTTTTTATAAAAACAAAATGCTGCGTTCTTCTTGGAAGCTTTAATAAGATACATATAAGTCATTTTGATTACACGACACGTCAACTACTTTCTAATCCTCCTGCAGGACGCTGCCTTTTTACTACGCCGTCTTCTGCAGGTCATGTCTATGTCGTACAGTACACATTTCCCATTAACATAATGTTCAGGAATGTTGCTCTTATAACATTTTTTGGTACCGTAAAGATCATTTGGATTACAACCAGCTGCCCGCACATTAGCTAAATGTCAAACACTGAGTTGCAGGTTTCAGTACAGTTTTTACATTTTCTCATGTTTACCCTTTTTCCCAGCATCAATCTGATATAAGCAACTGTTATAACAAAAGTGTGATCTACATTGTCATTTTTTACTCTCAAATACTTTGTAAAATGTAGTAATTCTATAAAACATCCATCAAAGTAGCTGAAAGTTTTACTGCTGAATCTGCACCAGTGTTGTAGTAGAAAACAACCAGACCTGACTGAGCTCTGTGTAAACCCCTCCTCATTAAACCAGTGGGTTTTAAAATTCTGCCACACAAATATATGTTTATTATAATCTGTATGAATTTATGATCAGTGTCAGACATTTGTACAGACTGAGTATTGACCTGTAGTTGGATAACAGGGCATGTTGTCTCAGTAAATACATTTGCTTAATTTCTTCTTCTTCTTCTTCTCCTCCTCCTCCTTCTTCTCATCTTCTCCTCCTCTTTCTTCTTCTTCTCCTCCTTCTTCTCATCTTCTCCTCTGTCTTCTTCTTCTTCTCCTCGTCTTTCTTCTCCTTCTCCTCATCTTCTTTCTTTTCTTCTTTTTCTCCTTCTTCTCCTCCTCTTTCTCCTCCTCCTCCTCCTTTGTGTCTTCTCCTCCTCCATCTTCTCTTCCTCCTCCTCTTTCCTATTCTTCTCCTCCTCCTGCTTCTTCTTCTTATTCCTCTTCTTCTCCTCCTCCTTCTCATCTTCTCCTCTGTCTTCTTCCTCTTCTCCTCTTTCTTCTTCTTCCTCTTCTTCTCCTTCTCTTCCTCCTTCTTCACATCTTCTCCTCCTCCATCTTCTCCTCCTCTTTCCTCTTCTCCTCCTGCTTCTTCTTCTTATTCCTCTTCTTCTCCTCCTCCTTCCTCTTCTCCTTCTTCTCCCTCTTCTCCTCCTTCTTGTCTTCTCCTCCATCTTCTTCTTCTTCCTCTTCTTCTTCACTTCCTCCTCCTTCTCGTCTTCTCCTCCTCCATCTTCTCCTTCCTCTCCTCCTCTTTCCTCTTTTTCTCCTCCTCCTCCTCCTTCTTCTTTTCTTCTTGTAATCTTTGAACTATTAAGATGTGTTTTCAATAACACACATTATTATGTTATTTATGTGATATTTGTGTTGACATTTGCACTTGTAACAAGAGATAAGATAGAGTTATGACAATCCACCATTTTTATGAAGTTGTTCCCCAGAAACAAAGCTTTGCAAACACTAGAATGAATGACCTTTAGCACAGACTACAGTCTATTTAATGAGAAAGTGTGCTTGCTAATGTGATTTCCAAAGTAAACAGTGAAACATTACCTCGGAGGGTAACGTGGTTAGCTCACTAACAGTGTTGGATTGGTTTGGATCGTGGAGGTCATAAATAGTTTCACCAGTGGTACAAAGTTTGGACTGGTTGAGGATCAGTTTGATGGTTTTCAGACACATATTTTATAGGCTGTGCAGTCAGGGCTGACACATAACTACACTCAGTGTGACTTATCCACGTCGGTGACTCAGACAGACTGTACATACCTCTGCAAAATTATGTTCAGATGTTCAGCTCAGCCTGATGAAGTTACAACCATCAGCCTGAGCTTTGTTTAAATCAAAGAGCTCATAGAAAATGATAAAAAAAATAAATAAATAAAAATAATTATAACTATCATTACAAGTCCAGCTGAAATTAAAGCGAACATGCTTAAATTCTAAAATACACACCTTCCATCTGCAGCTCTCTGCTCTTACTCCAAAATAAAAGCGTAAACACACATTTATAAATGACCTGACACTGTTTCATGTTGATAGAAGTAATATGAAGCTGAAATTTGGCATAGATACAGTCGTGGAAAAAATTATTAGACCACCCTTGTTTTCTTCAATTTCTTCATTTTAATGCCTGATACAACTAAAGGTAAATTTGTTTGGTCAAATATAATGATAACAACAAAAATAGGTAATAAGAGTGTAATTTCAGAGCTGATATCTATCCATTTTTCATGGTTTTCTTGATAATAACCAAAATATCTTCAGTTCTTACATCAATAGCTATGGCATTGTACTGACAAATACAGTGCTTTTAGGCCTTCCATGTTTCTTTTCTGTCTGTTTTAGTCACATGGTACACACAGGAGTTAGTACTGATTGCATAACCATTGTTTTTGACGACTTTTGATGGTCTAATAATTTTTTCCGCACCTGTATGTGTCCAAGGCTCATTAGGTGGTTGAATTATTATGTCTTCCCAGACTATTGAATTATATGTAGAAACATAATTATATTATAGAATTCTTTCCCAGTGATATCAAATATTACCATGTATTGTCACGTTTGTGAATCTATAAAAAATAATCTTACAATATTTTAAAGGCTCAGTGCATAGAAATTAAGCTGATATACAAAATTGAGTTTATTGGTTGCATAATAATGTGTTGACAGATCATACTGTGCATTAGAGGAATAATCTCATCAGTCCACGAGACCTGTTTTACCAGATAAGGTCATCAGAATATCTGAAAAAATTGGGACGCATCATTCCAAGCAGACACTGCTCACCTCACGTCAGCTCACATGATCTGAATCCATTTCATGTGGAGCCTGAAACACAAGGTGGAGGAACATCAGGTGTCCAACATCAGGTCATTACAGAAGAGGAAGCACCCTGCAGAGAACCTGTGCAGCTCTATGAACTCATTATCCAGTGGGATCAAAGCTCTTTTGAAAAACAATAGTTGTCAAACAACATATACACACTGGTATAGATTCTAAGTGGCTGGTGTAAGGGGGTTTTCATCATTTGTGTTTTCAGTAGATGCAATATTTGCTTTGTTTAATGGAATAGCCTTATTATTTGAGCAAATAAATCATGGAATCAGTCGATCTTCAATCAACTTCATGTCTCTAATGCAGCTGCTTGAAACACTGGAGTAAAAGTTTCTGAAGAGTGAAGGATGATCCACTGTTACAGTTAAAACACACAGCTCTTGTTACAGATGATCCTTAATAGTGTCGTATTATCGTGCATATAGTTATAATGAATGTACTGTAGATACTTCTGCGCAGAGGATGGCAACAGATGATATTCATGGCCTGGCTACTTCAACATGATAAGTAATAGTCGTTTTAATGGGTAATCTTTATTTATTAATGCATGTGCAACAGTTGCAGATGTTCCTGTATTGCATGTGTATTTTACTGTAGTATACTTTGAAGTTTTATGTGTACTTTCATTGTATTTATGAAGAGTTGCATCGAAATGTCATTTTGCTTCATTGTCCAAAGACAATAAAGGAATTCAATTCAGTTCAGTTCAGTTCAGTTCAATTCTATGTGCATTGCTTTTACTGAACATGAACAATCAAATCTACTTTTACATGCACAATAAAATATATCTGGTGTTATCATTAAATATCAGTCGTACTATGGAGATTTTCTTTAACAAATCCTCAGTCTTGTCATTTTTGTGCCTGAGTTGTGTACCAATCATTTACTGGATGTTCAGTAAATATCCACCACCGTCCACCTGACGGTTTTTCAGACTGAAATAACTGTGATGTTCTACCTTTCCTCTTCAACTGTTTACAGAAAAAAAACCCGTAAAGAAAACAAGGGTGGTCTAATAATTTTTTCCGCAACTGTATGTTAACCTTCAGAGACCCAAAGAGCCACTGATGACACAAACCATCTACTAACATAAACTGTTTAAAACCTGCTGATCCACTAATCCTATTAATACATGTAAGTAATTGTTGTAAAATACAGTTTGTCATCTTTCCATGGCCATCAGATATGACCCATTTGGACGTTCAGAGGCTCCGTAGTTTACGTGGAAACACCGTTGTCTTCTACAACATTGATTCACCAGTAAAACCCATGCAGTTGGATCAATGACAGTGGATGGACACACTCTTGTTTTTACATTCAGTTAGCAATATTGTTGCTGAAAAAGTAACTTTTTCTTCATTTTTATCTGCTTTGATCAAATCAACTTGAACATCTACATGATCTTTGAAAAAAATAAAGGAAAATACATGATTTACACCAAAAAATGCAAAATACAGAGGATAATATTATTTTTAAAAAAAAAGAAAAGAAAAGAAAAATTGGTGATAAATCAGTTAAGAAAGGTAGAAATAGAGAAAAATTCATTTGGGATCTGCCATAAAAGTAGCACTGGGTCTTTAAGGGTTAAATTTGCGAGAAAACAAACTGTAACATAATTTCAATGGATATTATTCACCTCTGCTGCTGTTGATATTCATGATAAAGATGCATTAACCCTCTGTACATTTGGATGGTGTGTGTGTACATCAACAAAAGTACATAAATCACATTGATCACTACATTTCCAGCCTCCTCCCAAAGCCCGCCCTTTCTTCTTCTGTGGTTATTTTAAAATAGACTTTCTGGTCCTAGAGAAATGTCAATCAGCTGTCCTGTGAAAACACTGCAGAACAATTCTTCAAACGGCTGGAGGGAAATGGCAAGTCAGTGAAAACCACCGCTGTCTCATCAATAAAGAGCTGGGGGCATTGTTGTTTTACAGTTGGCAGGGGGTCGAGGACGGCCCCGAGGGGACGGTGTGAGTGTGTGTGTGTGTCAGGATGTCAGCGGGGGACCTCTCCATCAAACTTTAAGACAGTAATTTGCCACCTCATTACTAACATTCAGCCCACGGGGACTGTGAGACAGACTTAAGAGTGAGGAGCAGCATGTGGAGGTTAAAATGGTAATTTCTTCAGAGTCATGAAAACAGATTTAAAGGACTGGATTAACAGTGACATCACACACACCCCGAGGCCGCCACGCTGGGTGTCCTCAAACTCCGCAGGGTTATTTCTGGGCGGTTTTGACTGACGACAGATTAGGGAATGAATTAGTCTCGTAAGTCTTTATTTCTACACCATCACATAGAAATTAGGTGTTTTTGTCTAAAAGTGTTGGTTTAGGAAAGGAAAAAGAAAAAGCATTCATTCATATATTTCTATGATGGACTGTTTTTACTCTCTACACTTACAGTGTGTCTATGCAGGGTAACCTACCTATTGTTCTTATATTGTTCTATGTGGTAAAGTTCTGAGATAAGATAAGACAAGACAAGACAAGACAAGACAAGACAAGATAAGATAAGATAAGATAAGATAAGATAAGACAAGATAAGATAAAATAAGATAAACTAAGATAAGATAAGATAAACAAAGATAAGATAAACTAAGATAAGATAAGACAAGATAAACTAAGATAAAATAAGATAAGATAAGATAAGATAAGATAAACTAAGATAAGACAAGATAAACTAAGATAAAATAAGATAAACTAAGATAAGATAAGATAAACTAAGATAAGATAAGATAAACTAAGATAAGATAAGATAAGATAAACTAAGATAAGATAAGACAAGATAAACTAAGATAAAATAAGATAAGATAAACTAAGATAAGATAAGATAAACTAAGATAAGACAAGATAAACTAAGATAAAATAAGATAAGATAAGATAAGATAAGATAAACTAAGATAAGATAAGACAAGATAAACTAAGATAAAATAAGATAAGATAAGATAAGATAAGATACATTAAGATAAGATAAACTAAGATAAGATAAGATAAACTAAGATAAGATAAACTAAGATAAGACAAGATAAACTAAGATAAAATAAGATAAACTAAGATAAGATAAGATAAGATAAACAAAGTAAGATAAGATAAACTAAGATAAGATAAGACAAGATAAACTAAGATAAAATAAGATAAGATAAGATAAACTAAGATAAGATAAGATAAACTAAGATAAGACAAGATAAACTAAGATAAACTAAGATAAGATAAGATAAACAAAGATAAGATAAGATAAACTAAGATAAGATAAACTAAGATAAGATAAGACAAGATAAACTAAGATAAAATAAGATAAACTAAGATAAGATAAGACAAGATAAACTAAGATAAAATAAGATAAGATAAGATAAGATAAGATAAACTAAGATAAGATAAGACAAGATAAACTAAGATTAAATAAGATAAACTAAGATAAGATAAGATAAGATAAGATAAACTAAGATAAGATAAGACAAGATAAACTAAGATAAAATAAGATAAGATAAACTAAGATAAGATAAGATAAACTAAGATAAGACAAGATAAAATAAGATAAAATAAGATAAACTAAGATAAGATAAACAAAGATAAGATAAGATAAACTAAGATAAGATAAACTAAGATAAGATAAGACAAAATAAAATAAGATAAAATAAGATAAACTAAGATAAGATAAGACAAGATAAACTAAGATAAAATAAGATAAACTAAGATAAGATAAGACAAGATAAACTAAGATAAAATAAGATAAGATAAACTAAGATAAGATAAGACAAGATAAACAAAGATTAAATAAGATAAACTAAGATAAGATAAGATAAACTAAGATTAGATAAGACAAGATAAACTAAGATAAAATAAGATAAGATAAGATACATTAAGATAAGATAAACTAAGATAAGATAAGATAAGATAAGATAAGATAAGATAAGATAAGATAAGATTTATTCCACCATGGGGAGATGTCACAGTTAGCAGCAGAAATATACAACAAACAAGTGCAGAAAAAAAGACAGGTAGAAAAACCACAAACAAGTGAAAAATGAAACATACAGAGAAAAATAAGAAATTTGGTATAAATATTTATATGTTGAATTACAATTAAAATGAAATATTATGCACATATTTTCATTGTGGTTGCACATGCACTTGGTGTGAACTAATCCAGTTTTGGTCATCTTCAAGGGTTTGTTCTGGGTTTCTCAATCTGGATCACTATGATTGTGATGAAAACTGGGATAATGTGAATGGAAACTGCTGAAATTGAGCTATGATCAGTTTAAACAGATGTTTTCATCATAACAGGAGAGCATTATATGTTTCATCCCCATCAGTTTTTCTTTTATCTTCTTGTTGATTTCGAACCACTCGTAATCATTTTGGTGTGTCTGTATGTGGAGTCAGACTTTGGAACAGTCTGGATATCAAACACAAGCAACACCAAGATCTCCACAGATTGAAACTGCCATATAAACATATGGTCTGGTCCCAGTAGAAAGACAGAGGGTCTTAATACTTATGTTCCATTAATATTCTCATACAATGTTGATGTGTGCTTGTTGTTCCTCACCAAGTTGGTATGCGTTGTCCATTACCTCTCTGGTATTGTTCTTACCATTGCTGGTATATGCTGTTCTTTACCAATAGTGGTACTGTAGTTTTCTTACCATTGTTGGTATGTTATTACCCCACCCTCCAAAGGAGAGGAAAGTGGTATTATTTTTGGTTCGGTTTGCTTGATTGTTAACACTCTAGCAGCAAAACTATTGGTTGAACTCATACCAAATCGAGTTTATAGATTATGAGTGACCCAGAATAGATGTGATTACATTTTGGGAACAGTAGGTCAAAGTTAAAATTTTTTATGACTTTTTAAAATATTTTTTTCCTTCCTTATTTACTTATAATGGGCAAAATTTCAAATGGCTGTAGCAGCAAAACTATTGGTTGAATTCATATCAAACTGGGTTTATAGATTGCCAGTGACCCAGAATAGATGTACTTACATTTTGGGAAAAGTAGGTCCAAGGTCAAATTTTTTATGACTTTTTAAGATCTTTTTTCTTCTCCCATTAACTTATAATGGATGAAATTTCAAATCTCAATAAAACATCAATTTTGTTTCAATTTACTTCAAACTTGGCACATATATAGAGGCAGTTGATATGCTGACATCAGCACACACATAGACATGATGACATCAGCTGGATCGATGCCAAAATAAGCTACAATATGTGCGAGGGGCGGGGTTTGTTGTGCCTGGCACTACTTGTTTTTATTATAATGTAAGTTAATGGTTAACTGTAACCTGTGGTAATACCAGCATGAATGTACATTTGTTCCTATTTTTCACACATATTTTGGTTAAATAATGTAAATACTGTTGAATTAGTTTACTATAATCTGATATAGGCCTATTTGTTCATTGTCCTGGTTTGAAGTTTAAAAACAGGAGTAAGTATTTAAAACTTCATTATGTTAAGTTATTGATGAGAAATGAGAGTGAGATTAAATATGTTTTCTTCTTCCCACTCCTTTTCGAGCATAAATTAATGAATTTGAAATATTGAACTTGCATGTATTCTGTTGAATGTATTTGCATTATCAGATACTTTTGTATGCAGGTCATATGTGTTGTGAAGTGCTCACTCACTTGCTCAAAATAAATGAAATGAATGATTTTAGGATTGTTTTAATGAGTGCAGTGTTGAAATGAAGTCGTATGTACATATAACATTGTAATAAAATACAGTACTTCATAAGGATGCGACTTGTAATGAGTACATTCCTGGTTGTTAACGTCATGGCACTTCCTGTTTGGATGTGTGTTTTGTTCCAGCTGCCCAGTGATGCTTGAATTCACCTGTTGAGTTCATTTCATCTTCTCAATGAAGTGAAATCTTCAGTTTACTGGCATAGTGTTTTGTGTCACTGGGAGATGTGAACCTTCTCAGTCATTGACTCCTTTTTTTCATTTACTCACGTTATCCCACAGTCTACATGCGTGTGTGTGTGTGTGTGTGTGTGTGTGTGAGAGAGAGAGAGAGAGAGAGAGAGAGAGAGAGAGAGAGAGAGAGAGAGAGAGAGAGAGAGGACAAAAGACAGAAAACCTTGCATCCAGTTACAGGTGGTGGCATCTCAATAGGCCCAAAGAGGAAAGAGCTGCCTTTGAATGCCACATGAAAGAACAGGGAGGGATGGGATATCTGGGGATACCTTCATTTCTCTGACGGCAGCCGTGCATACAAATGGGAAGCTATGTAAGGAATCTCCTCTTCCTCGCTCTCTCTCTCTCATGTCTTTGTGTAGTCTCTCTGTCTCAGTGAAGCGAGGAGGGCTGTTCTTCTGTGGTTTGATGCGCTCACTCTCCCATGCCACTGGGGTGTTAGGAGTCTTGTAGGACAAGAGTGATGACACCGAGAGGGGCGCCACAGTGCGCGCTCGTGTGTGTGTGAGTGTGTGTTTATGTGTGTGTGTGCATATGTGTGTGTTTAGAGTGTGAGGGTGTACCATGTCCGACCTATTCATCATTTGTCAATGCCATCTGCTGATCAATTAGGGGAGAACAAGAGAGGCACTGACTCAATGCTGCAGGATGACAGGCCACACACACACACACACACACACACACACAACACAACACAACACAACACACACACATAACACGTGTGGTAAACACATGTGATCTCGCTGGTGCTCTATTACCCCTCTGAGCCAATCCCATTCTTACAAGTATTCATCTGATCAACTGTACTTAGTATTGATTAAGTTGGTACAGGTACACGGTTTATTATGGACCTAATTATAACCTCATCACAGTTGTTTGAACTAACTGTGACTAAGTTCAGTTTAGTTGTATTAAAGCAGCTGAATGAAACTAAAAAGTTGTATTTCACCATGATTTCCAAAAGCATTGACTGATCGAAAATGTTTAATAATTTTGGAGCCGCTAATCCAGTGGTTCCAAACCTTTTCTGGCTCATGACCCCATTTCAACATCACAAATTTCTGACATTCAAGACATTCAAAATTAAGACTTTTGTTTTTCTTCTAAAATTAATTCGTTTTTAACCATGTAATAGTTTGCTATACTATGTTGCAAATAAACATATATTTTAGATGACATTTAGTCTATATAATGTATATTATTATGGACAGAGGCAGAAAAGCCAGGTGTAGATTACTGCACAAAGTGAGAATTTTATTTTCCTTGGTCAGGATATGTACAGTCAGTCCAGCTTGGATTTACAAGGCTGACAATTAATACAGAACAAACAATAACTCAAACTATGAATTATGAAAGAGCTGCAGTATCTGAAACCGGCCACAATGAACATTTATTTATTTATTTATTTATTAGGGACAGTGCGTATTAATGAACATCTACGACAATTACTCGACTTAAAACTAAATGTTTTTTTTTTATATATATATAAATGAAAAAATGAAGGTGATGATGAAGAGATGATACATGACCCCAGGTTGTGACCGATGCACACTTTTTTTTTTTTACTCCATATGACTTGGTGAATCTTTCCATCCCTAGAGGGCTTATATCTGCAGGTTTTGCATCCCTCCCTCTGTTTCAACATACATCACATTATATCTGATTCTATGCAGAGAATGGAGTGATATACAAATGCAGTCGTGATAAACAAATGGTATCATGTTTACTAGCCAGGTTGTCAAGATCAGTGTCACTAACTGCAAAATATCACCTGACGACTGAGGTCATGTTCTTATTGTAGTCACATGACCGTACACTGCACATGCTTCACTGCATAAACAGAGGCTGATTAGTTTAAGTTTAATTGCAGCCTTTTGTGATTACATAATAGTCCAGGCTGCCATTGCAATTGCAGTTTGATTAATTATGCAGCTCTGGATCACATTGTGCTCTATTTCCTTCATCGTGCTGAAGGCTGAGATGTACCATATTTTAACTGCACTGATTCATGTATGTTTATTAAATGAAGGAAAGAAACGAATGAAGAGTTTGTCCGTGCTCATTTGTAATAAAGTTTTGCGGGCCTTTTCTGTAATTGCTCCTAAATTATGGAACAGCCTGCCTCTCCATATCAGGACCTCACCTACAATTGATACTTTTAAAACTCATTTAAAAACCCATTTTTCATTCTTTGGCTTTTAAACCAGACTGAGAATTGACATTTTTGGTATTTTATTTCTTATACTTCATTTTATTTTGCTTGTGTAGATTTGAATCTGTACAGCACTTTGGTCAACATGTGTCATTTTTAACCCATGAAGACCCAGTGTTACTTTTATGTCACTTCCCAAATGAATTTTTTTCTCATTTAACCTTTCTTAAGTGATTTATCATCATTTACTATAACATTATCCTCTGTAATTTGCATTTTTCACAATAAATTTTGTATTTTCTTAGTTTTAATCTGTTATATTTTATTTAGATATTCATCAAAATTCAGAGTAAACTCAATGTTATTATATCAAAATGGAAAAAACAGAAGAAAAAAATGACCTTTTCATCAAATATATCAATAACTGAATGCAAAAACAAGTGTGTCCATCCACTGTCATAGATCCAACTCCATGGGTTTTAGTGGTGAATTAATGTTGTAGAAGATAACAGTGTTTCCATGGTAACTATGGAGCCCCTGAACGTCCAAATGGGTCATATCTGATGACCATGAAAAGATGACAAACTGTATTTTACACCAATTATTTATATGTATTGATAGGATTAGTAGATCAGCAGGTATTAAACAGTTTCAGTGGATGCTGTTGGTCATCAGTGGCTGTTTGGGTCTTTATGGGTTAAATGTGCTTTATAAATAAAATTAAATATATATATATATATATATATATATATATATATATATATATATATATATATATATATATATAATTAAATTAATTAAATTAAATTAAATTTCCATTGAACATCTGCACAAAACTTTACCGATATTTACTAAATGTCGAAAAAACAGAAGTGCATAATGTCGATTTTTCCATTAAATTACAAGTGATTTGTTTATTTATTATCAGGAGATGACACGAGAAATTATTCCATAAACATGGCTATGAACGTAAATATGGTGTTGATTTACAGATATATTCATTATCATTATAGATTACTGCTCTATCTCGTACTAAATTAAAAAATGATTGGGTTTCCTGGTGTGTCCACACATACCGCAACATTTTTCTTCTTCTTCGCTTGTTGGACCGTACCTCAACATCCGTTTTTTTAATTCACCTGACTCTAGTTGCAAAAAAAGGTCTTTCCATTGCAGTTTTGCGTGATATACCATTTACGCTATGCCCGAAAAACCACCTCTTGCAAGCACAAAAACGTTTAATCGAAAAATGAGACTTTTGGCGGAATTGTCATTTTTCTATTAGGTACATTTTTATGCACAAGTTATATTTGTGCAATTTGAGGGTCAATGGAAAAGTGACTATTGAGTTTACTTATTTGTTATTTGTTGACATCATATTGTGAGTTTTTCTTCAGTCTGGAGTCTTAGTGTAGCTAAGCAGTGTCGGTGTATATTCAGACCAACAGCCTTTGTCCTGTAATATTCATTCTTCCAGCCTGAAGCGATGCAGTCTTTCCTCTTGATCTCTTTACAATTCTCTCGTGTCATTGTTGAGAGGCCATTTGGGAATGTCCTGGTTAACGTTCATGTTCAACTTGACCTCAGTGTTCTCATGACGTCATGGCCCGAGTAAATTCAAGACGGCTCCACCCAAATTATGAATGAGCCAACTAATCTCACCAGTTTTTCACTCAATCAGGCATCTGACACTGGGCACGTCGACTCTTTTCCGTTGCATCCCGATTACTTCAGCGGGGAAACAGCTGAGGAGTCAAGTGTGTGAGCGTACGTCCACGGCTGAGCGGCTTCATCTTCAAAGCCCCTTCAGCCCCAAACATATCCATCTGCTGCGGAGCTCCACGCCCGGTTGTGGTTTGGCATCGGGCCCGGCCTTCCAATTTCCTTACAGTCGGATCAACGGCAGGTGGAAGAGCTTTGAACTCTGCTGCAGGTGGAACATCTTTGAACCTTCATATAGTGTCACCTACTGAAAGAGCATGTCGGCGATGTGTTCAGAAAACAAGTTTTTAAAAGGACGGTCAGGACTAAAAATAAGGGTTACCGCAAAAACTGAGACCGAAACACACACGACGCAACCATTATTTCCCCTCAAACTTTTTTTTTTTCCTCCATCTGTATCTGTGATGCCCGTTGTCATTTATACTTGTGAGGAGTGTATTTGTATCTGAGGTCAAACTCAGCGCTAAAAATACATGTTTTCCAGGGATGGGAACTGAAGTTTGAGATTTGGACTCGAGTTACACTTAATGTCTCCCATACACTATAGAGGACGGAAATGGAAGCCTGTCTCACATAAAAAAATCTGATAAGTGGAAGTAATCAGATAATTGGAATAATCGGATCTGATACATTTACATGCACTTGAGAAGTATAATCTGGGCACTGATAAGGGGGGGTAAACATGACAAATTCAGGGGGCCCAGCATTTGTGGGGGGCCCATAGAGCAGAGGAGGGGGTCCAGTGGATACAGGTTAGAAGTTGTGAAAATGTCCTGTAAGATCTGCTGTATAGGAGAGACATAGAAGTCGGGAATCGGACATTGAAAGCATGTTAAGATTCAGTTTTGTTTTCATGCTAGCCCCCCACTCCGATAGATCGACAAGATACTGAATTATATGAAAGGACCCACAACGTTTAGCTTTCATGGGGCCCACACAGTTGGTAGTGACCCTCCTGACTTGAGAAATATGATAACACTGGTCAACAACAAATTTATTGTTTAAGTTTTTTGAGCTAATTTAGGATAATTTTGGTGTGCTGAATCCAAAAATCACATTAATTTTGCTCAATCAGGTCAACTTTCTGAACTATGTTACATATTGGCTTTTTAACATTTTTGCTTACATTTATGGGCATTTTCACATCATATGATATAAAATTCTTTCATATTTCTTGCAATAAACGAGTTCTGATGATTTTACTTTTGCTAATTTATGATTAATGTTTTTTTTAATATTACAGGTGAATGAAATGGCTTCGACTAGAAGATCTTGCAAAAATAAGCCTGACGTATTCTGCTACATCTGCGGTGAATACACCATTGTACCTAACAGGAATCCTGTTAGAAAATGATTTTTTTTCTCTTAAAACCTATTTTGGGTGACAACTATATAAAAAATCAACTGATAAAGTCGCAAAAATGTAATCAATTTTGTGAGAAGATCAAATTTTTCAAAATCAAATTAGCAAAAAAACCTGACCTGACTGAGAAAAACAGATGTCATTTTTGGATTTAGCAGTGCAAAATGGTCCTAATTCAGTTGAAAAAACCTAGACAACTTGCAAAAAACATTTTTTTGTAACCCAGTGTAATCAAATAACCCTGGTTTGGATGTTTCAGTCCATGATCCGATTTCTTTCAGAGTACGTACATACTTAGTGACAGTAGAATCAACCTTCCTATTACTGTCTTCTACTCATGTTTGGTTATGTTGCGTCTGTTTTTTTACAATTTCCTTTTTTTTTTTTTAACACATGCACAGATGTGAAAGAATGAAATAAATCAGATAAAGGTAGGGTAGGAGATCCTGGAAAAACGGTTCAAGCAAGGTACATTTTGAAAATACACAATTCAAAAGTCTAAACCCCTTTCTTCAGACTTCCCCCTGAAGCCACGCCTCCAGAGTATGTACCGGAACGCGTAATGCTTGTTCCTGTGGGTTCACAAGTGCTGCACAGCTTCAGTTCACCTGCACATTTTGTTTCTGTACAAGTGCTCCAAGCCTCAGAGAATGCGCGATTCGTGCATGAAGAGGGGTTCAGGGGGAGGGACAAATGGCAGTTGAGTTTGATAGACATATCACCATTCAATCATTTCAATGGGCCGGTTAAAATGATTGGATGGTGTTTTTTCAGTCCTGTCCCTTCCGCAGGTGACTAAAATTTGTTATTTTTGTGTTAGAGCATTTATTTAATTGGTTGCAATCAGGATGTGAAGCAGATTTTAAGCAATGTAGTAAAAAATGCTCCAGGAAAACATCTCCTACCCTACCTTTAATGGGTATACATGCACGAAGACATTGGAGTATTGGGTGTTTTAATTTGTGATTTATGATAATCAGATTATTGCTGTTATCTGAGAAACTTGTCACATTATACTGTTTAAATGATCATATTAATTATCTCATAACTTCAGAAATCAGAAAACAATTGGAGTACTAGTGTGCATGTAGAAGGGCTAAATGAACTTTGCAGGGTCACTAACTACAAGGTTGCAGCTACACTTCATTTGAGTTTTCATTTCTGATTTTAATATGAATTTAATGTGTAACTTTACCCATGTTTTGAGTCGACTCCACTACAGCTGAAAACTGTTCAAAAACCTAAAATTTGCAGACCCGGGTATAGATGTGTGACTGTAGCTCAAGTACATCTGCATGAGAAAGACCCACAAGAAAACTATAAAGAACCATTTTAGACTCTGAAAGGGTTAAAGTTCTTATCAAAAAATCAATAACTGATTAAGTGTGTGGTATCATGGTATCGTCACACAGAGAATTGAAGCCCTGAAGCCTCTTAAACAGACCAAAAACCTCAACAAAACAGACCAATTTCGCAGTCTACTAGCCTTATTTTGTAAATGTAATGTTTTAATGCAATATTTCAGATTCAAAGCAACAAATAAGTAAATGAATCCAAAGAGTCCAATGGTTCAGAATAGATCGATAAAACAGTTTTCATGTTCTAGACCTGGTCACTCATCATTCCAGTGTGAACTTTCAATGAGATTTAAAATGTACCTGTAGTGAATTTTCATTACTAGCTATTTCGAAAGATCATGTATATAAAGAAGTGGTTCCATCAGATAACTTATGCTATAGCTCATTGTTAAGTACTATGTCACTGCTCTGTCAGTCAGGCAACATGTTGCCTCCTTCACAGGCTGTTCCAGCACCGGATGAAGTAACGTTGTATTATCCAGTTACCTGGGCTGTGATGGACTGGTCACTGACCCCGTGCAGCAGACACCAGTCTAAGATGACACATTATCGGCCAGTGCTGGGTCGCATCTCTAGGACAATGGTGGAGTGCAAAGCGTACAGCTGCACAAACAAAAAGCACAAACTCATGCTTTCCACTCAATCTTGCTCACTGACTGCTGCTTGTTTACTTGCACTCATCACCTGGAATCAACAACAGGTACGTAACATATGTCCGACAATGGCTGCTCCCCATAGGTTCTGTCCCCGCCCATATTTCACATAATAAAAAGGTCCAGGGTGGTGCAATTATGGCGATTTTTCACTGAATTTGCACCTCCCTTACTTATAAGTCATACGCAAAGCATGATTAAGGTTGTAAGCATGACCGGTACAGGTACACTTTAAAACAGGAATTAGCATATCGAAACCACTGTCATCGATTATGTACTGGTGTTTTTAGATATTTGTTGATTTCTGTGCACTGTGTGACTCACTGGAAGTATTCTGTTAGAATAAGGGTGAATGTGTCCATCCTACAGTGCTGGTCACTCTCTATCCTTTTGTTTTCTGTGTGTTATCTTTATCTTTGAAAGTCACCCACGCTGTGTAAAAGACCTTGCAAGTGCCCCCTTAAAATAACATATTTTCACAAAGACACGTATATTCTTCTTTGCTCTTTTGTAGGGATTTTGTCATTTTAATACCATAACACGGTTTCTCATGTACATGTTCCACCAAAACAATTTCTTTCCCGATGCTATGTCTACACTGGCTAAGAAACAACCCAGATACCCTTTACCCCCATTCCAGACCAGTAGAGGAGGGTACCAGACCTGTCTACAGTACTGCAACAGGGCTAATGAAGTGTGCAGACGTGGAAATGTGAGACGATATTATCACTAATATTTATGGTTCATCACATTTAAGTCTCATCTCCAAACAACAGCAGACCGATTTCAGGATTTAGTGACATTTATAGAGTGTGTTGCAGATTCATATGAGGTTTGGGTTTTTAACTTTACAGTAGAAAAGTACAAAAAAAAATACTGGAGCTATAACCAGGTTAAACTGCAGAAAAACAGCAAAACAGAATGAAACAAGATGACTTTCTGTTTAGCATCACCAACTTCTCTGCATCTGTAGCAAACACAAACTGAATTCTGCTGCTAAATTTCTACTTAAACATTTAACATCAGGTTTTTATATAGATCCTATACAGTGAATTTGATATTTAGTAGATGTGTCTAAATGTATAGTGAATATGATTATAGTCAATATAGTCGACTCAAGGTATCCCACAATGCATCATAAAAAGTTGCAACCACAGCATATGCATTACTTTCTGTTAATAAACCACTAATGCAGTGTTTCACATTTTACAGATGAAAATTACCACCATGTGATCTCACAGGGATGATGAGTGTATGGGCGAAGACATACCAACCCGACTGCCGAAAAGGTAGCCTAACAGGAGCCGTTTCCTCGACACGGTAAAAAAAGTGTGAAGAACACATCAAACTGAGCTACTGACTTGAGCGTAAATTAAATATAGGAAAATACATGATTTACACTGAAAAAATGCAAAATAAGGAAGATATTATTACAATCAATGGTGATAGATCACCTAAGAAAGGTTAAATAGGGAAAAAAAATTAATTTGGGAACTGCCCTAAAAATAGCACTGGGTCTTTATGGGTCAATTCATTCTTAAATTAATTCATTAAAATATCCATGAATAATTTACTTCTGCACATATGCAACTCAAGTGCTAAATAGCCCAAGTGTTTGATTTAAAGTGATCACCATTAAAAGTTAAACAGCGTAAAATAGTGATATATTTTCTATAAAATGGGGAAATAAACTTTAAAAAATGACTAATTGCCGGTACTATTTCCAAAGAAAATCCCGTTACGTCTGGTCCAGCTGATCCTGACCTCCTCTAACATCATCCAGAGCTGTTACTGTTGTTTTCTCAGTGTCACGTCTGTCTGAAGGATTCCCACCCAGTGAAACACAATAAACTGTGGAGTCTTTTATAAACACACAGCAGGCAGCGAGCAGCCCCAGTGAAAAATGTTTGGATGGTAAAATGTGTTTGTGCTGAAAACCATCCGCCTTTCCTGAAGCTAGGTGGCACAGTAGCTTTACAGTCCCAGTCAGAGGACACAGGTTGAATAACAGGAGCGAGTACGATGGCCTCCTGAGCTTTCAAAACATTGAAATAACAAATCATACAAGCCACTCATTCACCTATCTTTAGTTTTGAATTCATTAGAAAGATATTTTAATATAATACCTTTGACATTTAATTTCTACACATATTTCTATGTATTATGTCAGTAGTTACATTATAAACATGTTTCTAGACATTGTCATGTCTGACTAAATAGATCTCAACAAAAGAATGTGGAAAATATGGATGAAATACTGTCAAAACAGCAACATTTTTTATTTTTTATTGGTGAAATTAAAAGTCTATAGAGTCGTCTAAATTAACCATTATTTTCCTCTTCACATGATCAGCCAATGTATTAGTTTTATGTATTATTTCAGATCATAGGTGTCAAGTCTTAAGAAGAGATAGATAGATAGATAGATAGATAGATAGATAGATAGATAGATAGATAGATAGATAGATAGATAGATAGATAGATAGATAGATAGATAGATAGATAGATAGATAGATAGATAGATAGATAGAACTGTAATCACAGAGGCATTTCCTGTCTATTTCTGAATGATCATTCATGAATGTATGAATGACAGGCTTGGCTTTCATTCATGTTTATGAGGGACTGTTCTTTGTAACAAAGACAATTTAATATCTAATATATTAATGATAACAGAAGATATATTCAAATCATAGGTAACAAGTAGTAAAAAGCACATTCAAATGCAAAAATACTTAAGTATTCAAACCCTTACTTAAATAAAAGTATTTAAAGTGTGAAAAGTCAAAGTGGTCATTGTGCAGTAAAATGGTTCCTGTCAATGATTTACTATTTTATTAGATATTTTTGATTCTTTTTAGTGTTATAAGTGTTTAAGGTTGAGCCTAGTTGATCTACTTTAAAAGCTGTTGGTAGTTTAATCTACGGCAGTGTTTTTCAACCTTGGGGTCACCTGGAATTCAAATGGGGTCACCTGAAATTTCTAGTAATTGATTAAAAAAATATGTGTACTTTTTAATGATTAAATATATATGTCATTATAATTAAACTCCACACATTTTTTACATTAAAAATCAAGTTCAGATAAAATGTAGGAAATAATATCTGAGAGGGCATATACTGATTGACCTGATCATGTGACCGTGTGCATTACTACGCTTCAACCTGCTCGGACACAGTCGCAGTCAGAAAACCAGACAGAACAGAGAATGGAAAGATTTCTTCACCCACCTGGCCCCGCTAAGACATCTGCAAGAGAAACTGAAAAGCAGACACCAAAAAGGTGCATTATATACATTATATAGTCAAAATGTCATCTAAAATTAATGTTTATTTGCAACATTGTATAGGCAACTATTACATGATCAAAAACAAATTATTTTTTTCAACAAAAAAGAAAAAAAGTCTCTGTTTTGTAAGTCTGGGGTTGGCAGAAATTTTTGATGTTAAAATGGGGACACGAGCAAAAAAAAAAAGGTTGGGAACCACTGGTCTAGAGTAATGCATCATGTTCTGTAACTGCCTCTCCCAAACTTAAGGTCAGGACCTGAAATGGGTCACAGATAAAATACATAACAGAACTGTAAGTATAAGCAGGGTGCGATAAAAAAGAGAGGAGGATGTTTTGTTTTGGGTTTTTTTGTCGGGGGGGGCAGCAGTTAGCTATGTGGGTGTGCGGTCCATAACTAACGTACTCTCAACGTCCAACTTCTAGGTTCTATTCCTCTGTTATACAACAGATGTTACATGAAATTTTCACAACTTCTAACCTGTATCCACTGGACACACAAATGCTGAGTCCCAGGAATTTGTCACATTTACCCCACCCCCCTTATGGCGCCCCAGTGCATGGGGACGTTCGCAAATTCTGAGACTGCCAACAGTTCAGTTCAGGTGAACGTTAGTGCCAGTAATGTAGGATATAGGTGGAAGAAAACTGTCACAACCTGCCTGTTATTTCAGTTTGGTGGTTGTCCTCCCGAGGGTGAAATTCACTGAGCAGAAGTAGGGATGTAAAAACCAGAGGGGGGGTTGACCTCCTCCAACCCCCCCCCCAACAAATTGCACCCTGAGTGTAAATAACTATATATCTGTGAATGTATGCCACAACCTGACCTGATGTTTAACTTTTTCTTTGCAAATCTGATGATTTTCACCCAATATTAAATGTATTTATTTATTTAATTTGTACACACTCTTAACAGTTCTCAAGTCTGTAACAGTTCTGATCTTTCATCTTGTAAAAGCGACTGTAAATACACACAAACACAACACAAACGTACTGGCCCCTTGTCGGCTAGGGTGGGATTCTGTTTTATCGCAGCGGAAATGGAGCGCTGTGATTGGCTGATGGGTGGATTTGAAAGTAACCGAGGTAAAGTGAAGTGTCCAGCCGTAGTCATAACTAAGTAAAGAAACGAGAGCATCAATGAAGAGAGACAGTGCAGACATATAAAGCCACAGAGCGGGCTTGTCTGTCTCTCCCACAGATGAAAGACAGACAGCGACAAGGAGGAGAAGTCTTTTCTTTCGCTGATGAAAACAAGAATCAGCAGGGCTAAAGGTAAAGAGGGCGTTCGTATGGCGGCGGGCTGCGTTCAAAAGACACACCTGTTGTTTGGCCTGTCGCCGTCTATCCATCCATCCCTGTCTGTCTGTCTGTCTGTCAGTCTGTCTCACCATACACAGACGCAACTAGCGAGGACTTCAAACAGGCCACCACACCCACTAAAACACACAAACACATACAGTATCTGAGCGCAGAAGTCAACTGGAGGCGCATGTGAGCTGAGGTAAGCCTTCAGATGAGGTATTCTGGAAGAACAAACACAGAGCAGCACCTGAAGTATAAAGCATTAAAGCACTTTCAACTTAGACTTGAAATGTCTCAGTATTCAGCACCTGTAGGCCTATAACAGGTGGCTGGGAAGAGTTTGTAGCTCAGAGAATGGCTCCTGCAGGAAGATTCAGTTCAATTTTTGTCAGATACCATCCACATTAATGATTTTTTGCTTTTACACACAGCATTTAAACAACTGTTTTACCTTTTACCGTAATAAAATAAGGTATCTTGATAATGCAGCCTGCTCTATTTTTTATTTTAAATTATACATTTACATAAACATGCACTTATACATAAGGAACCACACAGACACAATATAAAAAAATAACTAACAAATTATACAACAAATCTACAAACCTATTAAACCCCAAAAAAGAGAAAAAACAACAACAAAAAAAAACAAAACACAACAACAAAAAAACACAACAACAAAAAAAAAACACAACAATAAAAAAAACACAACAACAAAAAACACAACACGATAAATAATATTATCAAATCCTCTTTACAATGCTCAGGGCTGATTAAGAGTTAATATAATACAAGACATTTGCTGATAATGCAGCCTGTTTTGGTAAAAAAAAAACAAAAAAACAATAACATTGACATCCGCATTTTTTAGATTTTCCATTTATTATGGTATTATCCTCTGTATTTTGTGTATTTCTGTGAATATCGGGTTCATCGCGTTTCATATACAGAAATGACTTGCATATAAAAGCGGTCATATTTTGCTAAACCCACTTTTATTAGTCTTTGGTTCATTTATTTGTGTATTTGGACCCTAATAGTTCATAAAGTTTGAATTTGAACCCTCCAGGTGCTGCGAAGATATCTTTATATTCATTTTGGCAAAAATCGGATGGATTTCTAGAACCTGTTTCGATTCCTTCTTAATTTGTCACGATTTACAACTAGTTATGTCACAACATTTGCACATATAAGGTCAAGACTTCCGACAAACATTTCTCCGAGTACGCCATAACTGTTTGTCTGCAGCAGCGATTGTAGTAAAAACTGAAAATATGTCCAGACTTCGAGACGATTACCTAAAATGTTCAGTTGTTGGTTGAACGGGACAGAGAAGCACAGCCAACAACCTGGAGGGGGTGGGGCATGACGTGGCTCATTTGCATTTAAAGAGCCGGCACTCAAACAACCTTTCTGGTATCATTACTCAGAAATAGGGTTGGAAATAGACCTGTGGAGTTGAATTAATGAAGAATTCAGACCCAAGCAGAGCATTTACAGTTCATGTAGACCACAGGGGAATGTTTTAAAATGCATAATTCCATTTAAAAAAAGCTAAATATCACTCTTTTAAAAGAACACACTGCATATAAAAAAAATTGTTAGCGGAAAAAGCTCCAAATACAGAAACATGCTGAACGTGCAGAACCATGTAAGAAAAGAGTGCCGCAGAAACTAAAACAAATGCAAGAAGAAAAGGCTGCATATCTACTCACACAATAGAAGTGCTCCAGGCCTCCAGGGGCAGCGCTGAGTTTTCATCCAGGTTATGGTGGAAGGACTGAAGTAATATTTGACATGAGAGAGCATGCAGACACGTAAAGGTATGTATTCTTTTTTTTTTTTTTTTTTTTTTCACATTTGGCCTTAATCTTTGAAAATATTATGAAGACCTTCCACCATAAACTGTTCTGTTTTTGCAGTGTTTTTTTCTATTCATTTCTCTAGTCATTTTCTCTAGTCATTTCTGTATATGAAGCGCGTTTGCACCTGTCGACCACCATACTTTTCCTTTACTTCATTTACTGATTATGTAGATGTTCATAAAAGCTTAGATTAAAGTTGAGGGTTATTATATAAAGAGAGAGAGAGAGAGAGAGAGAGAGAGAGAGAAGGCTTATTTTGACAGTCTCTTATAATCTTCACACGCTGCATCAGCTGATAGTTTACATTATAGCTCTGTTAGCTTAGCTCTGTTTTTAGACAGAAAACAGCCACAATAAAACCACAGATCCCCTGTTTTCTGTACGGTTTGTGTTGTCAGTACCTCGTAATGATCACCTCCCTATGTACTGTTGCTTTAAATACTTTTGATTATTATGATGACGCACACTGACGTGAGGGTGTAACCTGTACACCTCGAGGTCAGACACGAGTTGCCAACTGTAGGATACGCTGCTTTTATTTTATAATTTGGGACTCTTAAATCCTTTGTTTACTTTTTCCTCACAAAAGTATGCTTATAGAACATGTGAAGAATATCTGAGCTTCCCTGCAAACATTAAACATGCAGTGCAAGGTTATAATAGTTTTGGATTTTTCATTAGAGTTTAGTTTTATTTAGTTCTGACTTTTTTTTTTTCTATAATTCAATTAGTTTTAATTAGTTTTTAGAGCAGGTTTGCTAGTTTATATGAGTTTTTGGTTTTTTTCTAAATGCTTAGTTTTAGTTAGCTTAGTTTAGTTTTTTTATATCTTTTATCTTCCTCGCTTTCGTATTCAAATAAATCCCATACAGGACTCTGTTGCTTTCTCCCAACTTTAGTCTTCACGTTTCCGGGTAGAGTGAGGACGAGAAGATGACTCTAAATGACAAGTGACGAGAAGTGACAGACCGTGAAGTGCCATATGGTGCCGCTAGCTAAAATTGCTCGAGTGAAATAAATCGAATTCATATCAATCTGACATTGACAAAAATGAAAACGAAGGGAATTTTATCCATAACTTTTATCCGTTTTATTTAGTTTTGTAAGCACACAATACAGTTTCAGTTGGTTATCTTTTTTTTTTTTTTATTATAGTTTTTATTTATTTCAGTTAACAAAAATGTTTTTTCCACTCCAGTTTTCGTCATTTCGTTAGTTTTCGTTAACAATAACAACCTTGATGCAGTGTGATGGTAAAGAGCTGTATCGAGTTAATATTTTCAACTCTTCTGACTCGCAAGGCCTCCGTTACTACTACACCCTGCATGAAAGATCTGTTTGGAATCCATCAACCAAGGTCAGAAGTGTCACAGTTTAGTCTGAACTGTGGATCAACACACGGCAACTTTGATCCAATAGATGTTTCCGTCTTAAACCTACCAAAATGTTTTAATCCTCCTGAATTAACATTACCTTGGATTTTCTTGTTATTGCATATCTGCAGATGTCCACTGTGCGGTGAAATCTGCAGATGACTGTCAACTTTCATGGCCTCAAGGGTTATTTATCACAGACGTACATCTGTAGTTTCCAGAGACAACGACTTGTTAGATGGTATAACCTAATTATAAGTGCAACGTGCTGCCGTGTCAGTCACTACATTGTAGAAAAAAGAAGCGCGAGTCGGTGTGAGCAGCACGACATCAGAAGTGTTTGATGGTGATGCAGTGTCATGTAAGTTACAGACCTTCCCTGCTGCTTCTCTAATTGAAACCCTGCAAACCACCCTGGCTGCTGTCTGAACCATCCCACAGTGCACTTGGTGGCGGGAGCAGACCTCCGGGATCGGACGTCAGCCAAACCCATCTCAACAAACAGCCTCTCATTTCCTATTAATCTCTTCTCTTTCACATGGAAAATTTGGTTGTTTACCTGGGTCTTTGATAGCATTTGATGCAAAGGGGGACTTTCTACGATACTAAAATAGTGAAGCTTTGGTTTGAAAGAACAGTAATACAAGCAGACAGATGGTGTGTGTTTAAAACAAGTGTTGTTGGTCTTGTCTAAAACCCCTGTCCCACAAATGTGCATAAACTGTACACAGCCAGTGGTGAGGTGGGCAAAGGTATGTACGTTTGTGGGGAAGTCTTTCACAAGGTTTGCGTTTTTCCTCTTTATACTGTACAAACCATGCCTTAAACAGAAGTCCACTTTCTTCTACCCTTAGTGTACTCTTCATTTGACAAGTTTGGATGACTACTTTGTCTTAAAAAGAAAAAAAATGCGAGTAACAACAGAGAAAAAGAGAATTGTTCCATACATCCCCCAAATTCTATCAAAATTCAACAAGGTTATTGTCATATGATCAGCAGTACTGACCAATGAAATTCTTACTTTGTTCCCTTCACACGACTAACGTAAACAACTAAACTAACCTATGATGAAATAAAGGAAAAAAACTGTTCAATTAAAACAATTTAAACTAAACCGAAAGGAAATAAATGGTACACCAAGCAAGGAAAAATAAATAGGTAAAATAAAATAAAGCGAGTGCTCGGTGCAAAGAGTAAGTGTATCAGGTGCAAAAAAACCAAAAAAAACAAAGACTGATTATGCAAGCTACAAAACCAAATCATTTTAATGTAGTACAGGATAGAGGGGTAATATATAATAACAAAGAATATATCTGTAAATCAATATGATATTTATGTTTGTCGCCATGTTTATGGAATGACTGCTCGTGTCATCTCACGATAATAAATAAACAAATCATCGCATTTGTGATTTAATGGAAAAACCGACATTACATACTTGTGTTTTTTCGACATTTAGTTAATACCGGTAAAGTTTTGCGCAGATGTCCAATGGAAAAGCAACTAATGAAACACAGTCCAATGAAAGAATGAAACATATTAATGACTACAGTAATTTTCAAATGGAATGTATTTTTTTTTACCAGTTGTAAATTATATGTGTTACTATTGATATGCATATTGAATACATTAGTTCATTGTGATGGTTTGTAGTGAATATAATGTAAGTTTGTAGAAAGAAGAAAAAACTTAAATTGCAAAACTAAACGTGGACAATCGTAAATATATGAGATCAATACTAAATAAATCTTTACAGCAGGAAAAAGGATCACATAGCGATAGTTATTGTATCCGACAGTAGATTGGTGACACCCTAAAAAATATTCCCTCATGTTCAGTTTCAAAGAGGGAGCAAGTTTCCAACTATAAAGGATAAAGACTCAGATGTGGTCTAAAATGGAACAGGAAATTGTAAAGAAGGACCTTCCAAACCAATGTCATACATGCACAGACGCACTAACAGACACGAAGGACTGAAAACACACACAGACACACACTCAGACACACAGCACCACCCGTGTAGAGATGAGGAGGAAGGTCATGTTGCAGACATCAGAAACACATTCTAATAGAGCAGGAGCGACCACATCACAGACGAGCAGACACACACACACAGACACACACACACAGCAACAAAGCCGGCGTAACACAGAGGGATTAGCAGCGAACAAGCTAAGTGAATACCTTGATGCTGGTTCCTCATCAACCCAGATCAACTGCAGATCAAATGGAGAGCTATAGATCCAGTTTAAGTTCCAGAGTTATAATTAAAGGTTTATTCACACATTTATCCAAAGCTTTCTAAAACACTAAATGAATGGCTGGGTGTTTCAAGGGACGATTGGATTTGCAGTTTCATAAACAGTTTTTGAAATTGATCCCACTGTGTGACTTAAATACACTGATCATAGATACTGTACCTAGTGTAGATGCTTGGTTAAACAATGACCAAACACAATTTTGCAAGAAAGATTCAAAGGAAAAAGTCATTCAGCAGTGCAACATATGGACACTGAGCAGTGGTGTTGTGGTCCCTGGGGAAGTGGGTATACTCTCAATTTCTGCTTTTTTTTTTTTTTTTTTTCGAGTAGTCCAGAAAAACACCCTGTTTTAGAAACAGTGACATGTCAGACTACTCTATTTATTTTACCCAAAAATCTATCAGTAGTGTTTGCTCACTATTATAAAATTACCATGACTTGATCAGGAGCAGTTTGTAGGTTTTACTGGACACACAAGCAGCTGCATGAATGTCTAATGACGCATTCTGAAACCACCTTAAAACTTACCTCAGACTTATGTATTCCATGAAATTAGGTTCTCTCAATGAGTGCCGCTCACTTCAAAGACATTTATTCTGCCTTTCTTGGTCGCATTTCCAATAATCGCACATCTTTCAATGAGACGCGCTGTGACCTGTCAATCAGCTGGGGTGGCACTGGCACCTGAGGTGACCAATCAGGTTCCAGAAGTGGGTAGCGCTAGTTAGCAATATTTTCCTCGGCAATACCCGCCCTATTCTGCCTCTGATTGGCTCATCAGTGCTCACGCCTAAAGTTAACCAATCTAATCAGTGAAGGTACCGAGTACTGGCCAGTTAGAGGCAGAGTCATGGCTTCACCATCCAAGGGGGAAAATGGGCAATTTGGCACAGATACAACTGAATGGTGCACATTAGGAGGACTTAGAAGTGGGTATACGCATAGCTGACTGAAAAATAAGTAGGTATGTGCTGTATATTGGCATGTACCCTGGACTACACCAGTGATGCTGAGGTACTTTCATGCCCTGTACACACGACAACAAAATTATGCCAGTCTGCAAAAGTTTAATATTGTTTCGGCCTTTTGTCCACATGACACCAGCATTGTCGTTGCCCTGAAATGGGTCCCAGAGCAGAAAAATCTTACAACACCGACCTGGCGTTGCCGTATGGATAGGCAAAACACCCCTTTTTGGAAACGATGACGCCATAGCACCACGTGACCAGAAGAGGAAAACTCTGGACAGACCTCATGCACGTACTAACTGTATTCTTCTGTGATTTTAGCATATCCTGCAGCTCTGTCTGTGTTTGTGTACAGCACCATATATAGGTGTGGCATACGCTGGGGTGTCGCTAGCAATTGCGCAATCGCCATAAAATTCAGTGTCTTGTCAATTTGCGTAACTAATGCTGGCGTGAAGTGAAAGTGAAACTTAACATACTTTCAACGTCCGACTCCTGGCTTCTATGCCTCTATTACACAGCAGTCCTGATACGAAATTTTCACAACTTATAACCTGTATCCACTGGACCCCCTCCACTGTTCTATGGACCCTCCAGAAATGCTGGGCCCCATGAGTTTGTCACGTTTACCCCCCCTTTACCGTGCCCTAGGGTATATGTATAACACCATTTTAACCCAGTGTTCCCGTTTCCACCTAAATGCAAAACGATATGATCAGATTCATGCTAATATCCTCCAAGTCCAACAAATGGTTAAAATCTGGATTATACTTGGGCGTAGAATCTGCAAACTTTGAAATGCACTTTCTCAAAAATATAATACCACATTGCAGCCATTATAGCTAGTCAGGAATAGCCTCAGTTTGCTCATGGGTTGTACACACCATCTAAAAGTAACTGTTTGTCCATATCCATTAGCTCCAACTCCAATGTGATATGCAAGGCTTCAGGCGCAAGTGTTTCAACTACACAAAGAAACTCAATTCATCGGCACAGAAACTTCACCACCAACTAGTGATTGTTTTGTGTGAAATGGACGTCATCTGACAATGATGGAGCTGGACTTGTCAATTTCTGTCAACACTTGGAATGATAAAGATAACAAGGTGAAGGACAACATGTGGACCAGCACCACAAAACAATCAGACCATCTAGATAATGAGGAGTTTCTGTAACGTGAACAAGACGGCCTAATGTGGATGTGTATTTATATAGTGTTGGAACTGTTGCAAACTCACATCATCATCAGTGAGTATTGATGGGAAATATTTGTGGGTGAATAGTTCTCATTTATTTCTCATCCAGCTGTAAACTGAATCCTGTGGAAATGTTTGAAGTGTAATACTAGTGATGGTCACTAGGTGTTGTAGCAGTTGAAGGACACAAGTGATTGACAGTTCACTATCTATTGAGTCCAGCTTTGTTGGTTTACATTTATTGGGAATCTGTACTTTGTCCTGACAGCTCTTCTGTAATTGTCATTAAATAAGTTAAACTAAGACCACCATTGATTTTAATGATCAAAATCTTCCGTGTAAGTAAAGTAGCATAAACATTAGCTTATCCATGTCCCCTTGTTCTCCTGCAGCTCAACCTTTTTGTCCAAATATGGCTCTGACATCAAGAAGCTAACAGCCAAAGTCAAGGCTATAATTATAGAGTAATCCAGAAAAATGAAGGGTAGCATCATAGTTTTATACAGTCTGTATTAGAACCAACAACATGCACATTATTCCCTAAAACTTTGTGCAATATTTCAAGGTTTGGATTTAATTTTTCACACTTCCACTTCTTTTTGTTTTTTTTGGTTTGTTTTTTAGGGGGACAAGTGAAAGTGTAAAATGTACCTTATGGTTTCAGCTTTTTTTTTTTTTTTTTTTTGACAATGTTGAAGCCCTGAATGATCTGTATTTACAAATGCATTCATTGGCTGAACAGAAAATTAAAAATCCTCTTTCTGTCTGCAGTTATGTCAAAATAAAATACATTTGGAAATAGGTTCTTTCTGTTTTTATTGGCATTTTCCAAATCATCTTCCAACTCTCTGTTTTGATATTATGCAAAAGGCTTAATTTATACAAAATTATCAAGAAAAATACTATACAGTTATCATCATAATCAACAGAAAGTGTAGGATACAGAAGTCCAATTAGAAGTTCAGAAACTCATGTCTAACCAGTATGTAAATGATGATGGTGTTCTCACTGTGGCTCAGAATCAGAACAGGAAAAAAACCATGAGGTTATCATGATGGGGGAACACACACAAACACACACATTACACTCAGAGACTAATGTCAGCCAGTCTTGGCCGTGAACAGCCTCAGGTTTTAAATAGTCACTCTGTTAATCACACAGATACCCAGAGGGCAGTTCAGACTGTGTCTGCTCAGACTAATCACTCAGAGAGGAAGTAGTCAGGAAGATCTGGTGTTCATGGCAGCTCTGTGAGAGCGATGATTGGACAGGACACACACACACACAAACACACACACACACACACACACACTCTTTGCATGGCTATGCCTTTGACCTGGTTCCCTGTATTTAGAGCCTTTGATTTCCTGACTCCACTTATTGTTCTGGTCGCAACCATGTCAACCATTCATGTCCCACCCAAAGCCTGCTTTACTCTTTGCCTTTTGCAACTGGGGATACCTGCACAGAGCGAGTGAGCCGGGCCATAGACACAGGGAGCGATGGGGAGAGAGAGTATGAATGACATGCCGAACGGGGGCGGGGGTGTTGGATTGTGCGGCATTGACACATAAAACCAGTGTTTCTCAGTTTTCAGATGTCTCATTGAAGGCTCTGTCCGCTTTGATATTTTAAGTAGGTATCACAACAAAAGGTCCAACAAATGGCAGGAGCGGTGCTGGAGGACTATGGCTGCAGCTAATGGAGGAGTTAGTGTGTGGTGCATGGGCAAGGGAGGAGGAGAGCTCCCTCCTCAGGGACAGGTAGAGTTACCTGGGGAGGGATACTCATGCACACCCCTTCCTCCTGTTCTGCCAGGCCACAGGACAAACTACTGCCAGTGTTAGCCGCACTAATCAGCATCTTCCTGCAAGATTCACACAGCGTTGGCCTTTTAGTTTGTCTTGCTGTATTTAAAGACATGACTTTAAATCTACAGTTAATGATATTTCACATTTACAGTGTCACTGTGTGTAACGTAAAACAAGTACCTGTATCGACAAAGCCTCTCCAGCATCACCACATTTTTTTATTTAACTGCCTTCAATGTAAAGCTATTATTTCGCCATTAAAATATGTATTAGACTTTTAGTTATAATTTAGATTTATAAAGTTTCTGATGATGTTCACATTCAGAGAAATCTGTGACGGCCCATTTTATTTGGTCACTTGATGGGATCATAGCTTCCTCAAAAAAAAAAAAAAAAAAAAAAAAACTTAATAAACAACACATTTAACATCATGTTTCTTAAATTTGAATGCAGTTGGTGATCAGTTCAAACTCTATAAACTAATTATTTATGGTTAATTTGGTCATAGTTGTGGTTGCAGTGTTATTAACATAGATAAATAAATATGGCCAAATACTCAACTCAGAGTGAAAAACTGACACTGCTCCATGGCTGCTGGGTGTTTAAATCATGCAACCATTTGCTAACATTCACCACAACAATTTTATAAGGTGATAACATGTTGATGCTCCGTTTACAGCTTTTTGCACAAAAGTCAGAGCCGTCACGAATTAAGTCACATGTTGCTTAGTTAGTACAGCATACAAAACAAGGGTTTTAAATCATTTTATTTTTACATTGTAACATGCACAAAATTGTTAATATTTCAGAGGTTTGTGTAGTCCACCAAGAGTTATTTCAGTTCTTTCACTGTGCACTCGTGGCCAATAGTTTTGGAAATGACACAAGATTTGTTTTTGCAAAATTCACCGGCTGAGTTTTCTTTAATAATGTTCATGTGTTTCTGAGGTACACTGAAGAACAATTAGAAGCATAATAAAGGTTTCAAAGAAATTTTATGACAAATGAGTCGCATTTAAGCAAGGGATCCATTTGTGTTATTCCCAAAACTGTTGGCCACAAATGTATAATCATGCAACTATAGGAAAAGATAAACTGAAAATCCGGACAAAGCTTCTCCATATGATTGGTTTTGTAATATTTGTCTTTCAGTTGCACCTTTGTTGTTGAGAAGTTCTGACGTTGAACAATGAAGTTCGGAAAAAAAAAAAAAAAAAAATTAAGTAAACAGGAGTTGAGTTATAATAAATAAAGGTAAAAAAAAAAATTAAAGCTGTGACATGGATTTAATAATAAACAGATTAAAATGGTGAATTTAATCCCATTATTAAACTCATTATGCCATTGTTTTCTCTAAAGTGAATGTCAAACTATTTAATAAGTCATTCAGTGCATTTCTGTTCATTCATCATTCACTGTTTTATTCAGACTCTGTGTTCAACGTTTATCCTTCATATCATTAATGTTAAGACAGCAACTCTTGCTTAAAGTTTCCTGTTGGTATGAAGCCTGGAAACAGGAAGTGCTTTGTGTTTATTGGGGAATAATAAGCGCTATAGTGTCACACCTCCTCACTGAGGTATGCAGCTTACTGAACACACACACACACACAATCTCGCACACACACACACACGGTCTGCTTTTCATTAGACAGCCCACCATGCTGCACCATACATGCAGACCTTGTTAAAACGACTGTGGCTTCTGTCTACCAACAAATCACTCTTGATTGTCTTGTACCATATTCCCCCAAAACGCAGACATAATGGCAAATCTTTAAACTCAGACCATGTGAAAGAAAAGCTCTCCCATGCGCTCACACTGACACAGTCAGAACAAAAGCTGTGGTTTTTAACCATGTACCATCTGCCATTCTAACAGTCATCACACCTGCACTCTGTGGTCTGAATCAAAGGTGAAACGTTTTTGTTCACTCTGCTTAGACAGAGATTAAGAAACACTGAACCTATACGTTGAATATATGCCGTTATACTAATGTCAAAAGTTTTTTTGGGTTAAAATGGGTGGTGGGATTTACTTCCCTTTAACCCATTAAGACCCAGTGCTACTTTTGTGGCAGTTCTATATATATATATATTTTCTCCATATATAACTTTTATCAAGTGATTTATCACCATTTATTATGATATTATCCTCTGTATTTCACATTTTTTCAGTAAAAATCTGGTATTTTTCTATATTTAATTTACTGATCATATAGATGTCCATAAAATCTAGGATTAAAGTTGAGGGTTCTTATATCAGAAACAGAAAAAACTGAAGAAAAAGTGACTTTTTCAGTAAAATATTATCAGTAACTGAGCAGAAAACAAGTGTCAGCGATCCAACTCCATGGGTTTTACTGGTGAATTAATGTTGTAGAAGATGACAGTGTTGCCACTTTTACTACGGAGCCTCTGGACGTCCAAATGGGTCATATCTGATGACCATGAAAAGATGACAAACTGTATTTTACACCAATTATTTACATGTATTGTTGGATTAGTGAAACAAACGGTATTAAAAAGTTTATATCATATATGCTTTTGGTCACTGGTAGATATTTGGGTCTTTATGGGTTAAAACATAAGGAAAATGCAGTGCACATAGATAGCAACTGCAAAATGAGTCCACTCCCACAACCATAGTGTAAAAGCAAAGCTAAGGGACTCAAATGTGTACGATGTGAAAAACAAAATAAATAATCTTGGTTTGGACCTGGGTTCAAACTTTCAGGTGTGAAAACCCATAGTCTCCATGGCCATAAATGGAGGATATGAAGGTGTTTCTGTACGAATGTGCACAAATACACTGCTCAGTTCTAAGGCCAGAAAACTTAAGTTCTGTAAAACCTCAGCCTGAATTTAGTGAAAACCATTTTTATGACCTCTGATGCCAATGACTCAAAAACTGTGTCTTCCCACTCTGCTCAGTATCTATATGGTTAAGTTTAAAGGGCTGTAGTTATAGCAAATAAACTATGGTTAAGCTGTGGTTATGCAAATAAAACATTTGGTTAAGTGGGTGAAAGAGCTTTCTGAATTTTTTCTCAGAGTTTTTACGAAAATTATTACTTGATGTGTTAAAAGCTGCAATTAGTGTATGTTGAAAAACTGTAAGTGGTTTCATGTTGAAATGACTGATTTTGCAACAACATATACTAGGGGTGCATGCAGTTTTCTTCATGTGTAGACCAGGTCTTTTCTTTGTATCACCATCATTTAAGCAGCGGCAGTTATTTTGTATAATTTGGTTAATCACTATTTCCTCGTCATTGTCCAGTGTTTGAGATGTTGATCTTTCAATGATGTCTGTTGGTGCCATGTATTATATATATATATATATATATATATATATATATATATATATATATATATATATATATATATATATATTTTTTTTTTTTTTTTTTTTTTTTTTTTTTTTTTTCCCCAGTGATTAGCTCTGAATATTTAAGTTTTATGTCAAATCTGCCCTGTGCTTTTTTCGGATTTTGCAGGCTGATATAATAATGAACTTGCTGATGTTTACTATTATGTATTGTAGACTAGAAAATATCCTCAATTATAGTTTGAAATCTATAGTATCTCAAACTGTGTTTACAAGGTGATTCATATGTACACTTATGTTACATTTATAGTTTTTCATTACTTTTTCTGTGATTAATGACCACTGATGGGTGCACATGTCATTGACTTCTTGATTTTATTGGGGTTTTTTTTAGTTGTTTTTTTTTCTTTTTTACTTCAAAGTTTGAGATAAAATTAAAATAAATTAAAATAAATAAATATATTTAGCTTTGCAGAAGGATTAAGAGCCCTGTAATTCTGTTGGTTCAGTTGCCTTTTGAAATTTGGAATTTCAGAGTATTTCAATGAGTGCTCTGTAAAGGGTTAACATTAATCAATCAATCAAAATCAATCAATCAAATTTTATTTCTACAGCGCTACATTGTAACAAAAGTTATGTCATGACACATTTAGAGTTGGTCTAAACCACATTCTTCAGCCATGTAATATTTATAATAGGGGATATAACACCATTGTAAAGTAATATTATACTGAATAAAATTACAGATTTATTTTACAATTTAATGCAGTGGGAAACTACTACTTTTAACATGTATTTCTTGGCTATTTGACAATAGTGTGTAAGCCTCGATGCCTTTGCCTGGGCTTTTCCACTGGTAATAGTTAACTGACAAGCCGTCTTCACACTTAATACCTTTTTAACATAGCATTTGCAATCGACTGCTGGCAAATTAAACTGCATGTTGCTTTACTGTGATCATTTGGATCCAATGTGCTTGTTTTCCCTGCTCGCTAACCTCACCGCTCTTCCCACATTTCAACATCTGCTCAGTCATTGGCAGCTCATGCTTGCTCTGTGTTGTGTTTATCACTAATTAAAGAAAACAGGGTTGGGTTTAGCCAACTCTGCCATCTTTTTTTTTTTTTTTTTTTTTAACTGGTGCAGATGTGGTGATGGCAAATGACCAAACTCACAGCAACTGGTCCCATGACCCTTGCACAGTTCAGTTTACTGTGACTCATATCAGATCATGAAGAGCATCAAGAGAATAGAAAATTAATTTCACAATCTGATATGGTAACTATTGGAGATGTTCTGTACCAGCGTGCAGGTAAACAAGACGCCTTGGCAAACCGCTCAGAGACCCAGCAGAGAGGCCTTAGAGAGGCATTAACATAGCTTCAGCATGTTGGCTGAAAGACAAAAGCAAACAGATTGTTACCTCAAGTACCTTCAAGACAGGCGTCTGTCATCGGGCCAACTAGCCCGTTGAGTGATAGCAGGCTCCCTCTGATAGAAGGAGAGACCGCGAGAAACGCTTGGAGTAAACTTGCTGGAAAACAGTCAGTGACCGTATCATTACCAGCTCCTCCTTTGGTGAATCACTCCAGTGTTTGATTTCGCAAATTATCTCTCACAGTGGAGCTCAGAAGGCACAAGTTCCACTGCATGTGGTGTCAGTTTTACAACAAAGAATACGTAGAAGGGATAGATTATCATTTGTTTTTGGTTTGTGTGAATGCTTTTAGATCTAGCAGAGTTTAATCAGTTTCAGGGTTGGTCTTTTCTAACATGAGCTATTCCAAGTAAGTGAATTCATTTTATAGGACTTCAAGAGCAGACATCACAAATAAAAGACAATAAAGCAAATAAAGAGTTATGGTTCTAGCCATAGTTGTAACAGAGAAAAGTGATACCAAATGAGACTCTGGCACTCAACCCAAAATTCCACATGATGCCAAGCGTCAATAGATTGGCTCCAGAGACGCATTTACATGAGCAGTTGTAAAAGTGGTACAAGTAAAGCATGGAAAATAGACTTCATATCCATCTAAAATGAAGATGAATGTAAGAAATAAGATGAGAAAGGTTACATTTTTGTGATAACTTCAGCAGTACTGGATTGTAATCATTTGTAAACCACACTAAATATAGTCGTTTCTTTTGTTTTCTGGGTGTCAGTCATCTGCTGGTGTTAGCAGTTTATTTCTTCTAAGCTAACGTTTGGACCCTGTTACTGCTGTTAACAAGCTATAAAGAGCCACATGGGATTACGTAGGCAACCACAGTGAAGTAAGGTTATCAGTTTTTCATCTAAAAGTCTGAGATCATCTTTGACTAAAATGGTTATTAGTCAGAAATGTTCGACAACTTTGACTAATCCTACCTGTTCACTTCAAATCAAGCACTTTCTCAGCTTTTCAGTGGTACTACATAGATCTTATATGGATGTTTAGACACTCCATGGTGAATATGTTTAAGGCCCTATTTTATGGAGCAGTGATTAATCATGATTTCTTAGCTTGAGCCAATAAGTCACTGTGACTTGGCTGACTAGGAAAGGATAGACGTAGACAATAATTTATTTGGAAGTCTGAAACATCTTTGTTCAACTTTCTAAATAATAATAATAACAAAAAAAAATCTGATAAATAAAACCAGATACTATTTGACGTGTGATACTAAAGAACGACATTAGAAAACCTAGAGTCTGTTCATACATCAGAAATGAAAAAAACATACATGCTAATTTCTTGTACTTTTGATGATAGAAGCCGTAGCAGGTTTTCTGCATACTTGTAAAAACAAATTCTAAAATATTCAACTTTTCCTTTAAAAGTACATTTCTACCACTAATACAAACCACGCACAAACCGCAAACCTCTTTAAGGTGACGCTGCCTCGTCTGTCTTCTGACAGCGCCCCCTGTGGTGCAGCCGGAGTTGGTCTTCAATAGTCCAGTATGACAGGGAAATGAGAGGATATTCAGTTTCAAATGAGCCCCTCAGAGAAGCTGCTTCGTCACTGTCGGCTGGAGGGATCACCCACCAACCCACCCATCATGACTCCAACAGGTTGGTTCAACGAGGAAACAGCCTCTAATGCAGGGGTGTCAAACTCATTCTAGTTCAGGGGTCACAGTCAGCCCAACATGATCTGAAATGGGCCGGACCAGTAAAATAATTACAATGAAAAAGGTAAAATCACATTATGAAAATGTTTACATCTAGAAGGTTTCCTTAAAAATGGGAATAACATATTAACATAATAATTGCAATTTTAGCAATATTATGCCTCAATTTATCATTTGCACATGTACATTACTACTTACAGATCACAGAGGATCTACAAATACACAAAACATTTAATAACAGGCACAATATTGGTAAAACTGCACTTCCTTCTCCTAAGATATTTTAGGTTCATATTTATTATGTTATTATGATGGTGTTTTCCTGGTCCAACCCATTTGAGATTGAATTAGTCTGTATGTGACCCATGAAATATGAAAATGATTTTAACATCCTTGATTGTTATTATCTTCTGTGTAATTTTGCATTTCACAAATTCATTCCACGGACTGGATTGGATCCTTTGGAGGGATCTTTTTTACACCTGTGCTCTAAACTTACCTGAGTTGAGCCCATTGGCCTAAAGCAAAAATGTTTCTGCTGGGCCCCTGTTTGGAGGAAGACCCCCCCCCCTCCAACCATAACAAAATCATAACAATGGTTCAAGTACAACTTTAATGGAAGGAAACAGCAATATTAGAACCATTCCATTAAAATACTCTGAAATTCAAAATTTCAACCTTAGTGTGTTATTGGACATCGTCATCTACCTCCTCCTCGGTTGCCATGACAACAGTCTTCCTCCTCTTGCCAAAAAACATCCAAGCAGCACTTGCTAAAAAGTAAACACATGCAATAAAACAACTGTTATAAGGTCATAAACTGATGGAAATCACTCATATTCACTATTCACAGCTTCAAAATTTTTTACAGAATCTCTCTGAATCACTGTATAATGTTATAAAAACCAACATGCTTCTTGACCTCACTGAGGCATGGGATTGGCCCCACATTTAATGTTTGGGGAAATTACCAAAAATAGTCACTTGCCTGATAAAGGGTGAAAAAATAAATAAGTTTTTGCTTGAACAATACAAATAAACTTAATCAGACCGCTCCCTGAGAGTGAATAAAACTAAGAAATGTGCAATTATCTTGTTATATAACCATAACAATAAATGTCTTTAGAGCAACAAACAAATATTTAACAACACATTTTATTTATTTATTTGTTTTTTGATGAAGACAATGCATTTTAATGAACACTCAGTACAAAAAACATTACTTTGTGTAAATATGCTGGATTAAGCTGGACGCTGTTTTCCATCTTGTCCTTGACATTTAAAGATAGACTAAACATACAAACAAGACAATAGTCGCTTTTCAATTGAACATAAGCCCAAAACTTTACTGATATTTACTAAATGTTGACAAAACAGAAGTGCGTAATGTTGGTTTTTCCATTAAATCACAAATGCAATGATTTGTTTATCGTGAGATGTCACGAGAAGTCACTCCATAAACATGGCAATGAACATAAATATCATGTTGATTTACCAATATATTCATTACTATTACATATTATCTCTTTATCTCGTACTAAATTCAAAAATAATTCAGTTTCCTGCTGTGTCCACACATGCTGCGCCATGTTTGTTTTAACCTCTTCTTCTTCACTTGTTATATCATCTATCAACATCCTTTTTTTTTGTTCACATGACTCTAGTTGCACAAAAATGTTTTTCTATTACAGTTTTGCCAGTTATACTAATTTCACTATGCCCCAAAAAAACACCTCTTGCAAGCGCAAAAACTTTTCATTAAAAAACATGAGTTTTGGCGAAATTGTCATTTTTCCATTAGGCACATTTCTATGCGCAAGTTTTATTCCAGGGTTCCCACAGGTTTCTACAAGTTAAATTTAAGACTTTTTAAGACCTTTTAAGACTGCTTATAATAGAATATAATGCCCATTTCCCAGCCTATTTCACATATTGGCAAAATTTCGTGTTTCCTACAATTTAGGAAAATGTATTTATTTACTAGAACACATTGATTCCCATCATTCCCAGTCCTTTCTCACTGGGGGCTGTAAAGTTAGTGATAATTGGTGCCTAATTTCAATATAAATTGTCGGGTTGGAACAGGTGGAACTGGGTAGACTAACGTTATTTTCTTTGCAGTTTGGACATTTAACAGACACATTGAAACACAATAGTCAACAAGTTTATGGCAACATAACTTAAGACCAACCATATCAAAATTAATACCTTTTAAAGACTTTTTTAAGGTAATGCAGATTTGGAAATTCAAGACTTTTAAGACTTTTTAAGACCCCACGAGAACCCTGTATTTGTGCAATTTGAGGGTCAATGGAAAAGCGACAATTGATGAATATTTTCTAATCCAATCCAATTCAATTTTATTTGTAAAGCATTTTAAAACAACCACAGTGGACCAAAGTGCTGTATAGAAAAATAAATAATAACCAAAATAACAGAGTAAAATACAAGAATAGATTAAAAGACATAGAACTGTAAAAAAAGAATAATACAGAAGAATAGATAAAACCAAAATAACAGTAAAAAACAAGAATAGATTAAAAGACATAGAACAACTGTTAAAAGAAATAATAAAATAAATAAAAAACACAGAAGAATAGATAAAACCAAAAAAACAGAGTAAAATACAAGAATAGATTAAAAAACATAGAACTGTAAAAAAAAATAAATAAATAAATAAAAAATACAGAAGAATAGATAAAACCAAAATAACAGAGTAAAATACAAGAATAGATTAAAAGACATAGAACAACTGTTAAAAAAAATAAAATAAAATAAATGAAAAAATACAGTAGAATAGATAAAACCAAAATAATGGCGTAAAATACAAGAATAAATTAAAAAACATAGAACTGTAAAAAATAATAATAATAATAAAATAAATAAAAAATACAGAAGAATAGATAAAACCAAAATAACAGAGTAAAATACAAGAATAGATTAAAATACATAGAACTGTAAAAAAAAAAAAAATGTGTACAAGAATAGATTAAAAACAAAAAAAGCTGTACAATTCAAAACCACAAAAAATAAAAACAATAAACCAATACCAAATATTTTAACACTATCAGTGGCTGTAATGAGTCTGTTTTACATTGTCGATAATCTTTGAACAATAATGTGGAAACTGTATTATGTGTAAAAAAAAAAAAAAAAAAAAAGCAAACATCACATTTTTCTTTTCATGCAATTAAACTATTCATCCATTCTCCAAACCTTGTCCAGTCAAGAGAGATTACCGTGGCAGTGGATTTGTTGGACGTCCATAGCATTAGCCAATCCAAACAGAGGATTGAAGGGTCGAGGGGGATAGTGTAGTGTTTTACCTACGACTTAAATAGTCTTAGCAAGCATTTCAGCAGTAAATAATCTGGGACACTTCACTGTCACCGTTACAAAACAACAGCCCAAAAGATGACAAAATAAAACCGCATCTACTTTTACTGACCTTCTTCTACTCTGTGCGTTAAAATCCTCATTCAGTCATTATCTACTGATTATTTACAAGTGTGTACAAAACAAAAATTTGAGGATCGCCAGGTTGTAAAGTCGTCCTCCAGCGGATGTCCTCCAACATGACACTGTCTTATTTTTTGCTCCAGTAAACGATTTAACCTCTGACCCGGTGGAATAGAGCTGCACTGCATCTACAGCAACATTTGTTTACCGCCACACTTGATGGACTGCCGTGAGAACCCTTAACAACTGGCACGGAGAACTGTTTTTGGAGGTATGAGAAGGGTTGTGTGCAAAAATGTCTTTGTGATGAGAGGAGGTACTCGAGGAGATGAATTAGCCGCAGCGTGACTTTTAACACGGAATGACATGGAGTTTTCTGAGGCACTGTGTAAGCTGTCAGACCTAAACAGCGATGACATTAAAGTCTGTGGAACAGCTTGTAAAGTGGTAACTAAAATATACCACAGAGATAGCACATAATTAGCATTTTATGCCTTGGATGCTCATGTGTGTATTTGACGTTTGTCTGTGTGCTGTGTCGTTTGTTCAGAGTTCGTACGGGTGCTTGAAACCCTTGAAAATGCTTGAATTTCACTGTTGTGTTTTCAAGGTCTGAAAAGTGCTCAAATTTTAGTTTAAGTGCTTCAAATAGCTTGTAATTATAACACTATGATGTGATTTATCTATTTATTTATTTTTTATATGAACTTTGCAAGGTTAGATGGCAAGCTAAAGCTACTTACAGAGAGGTGATACATTTTGAAAAAAAAAACAAAACAACTTTATGTCAAAAAATGAAAGTTAGTGGGTGCCCTTAGGTTGACTCTAGGTAAATTTCAGTGCTGTTGGGCGGAAACCTCGTAAGTCCTTTTTTTTTTTTTTGTAATAAATAGGGCTGAGCAAGTTAACGCGTTATTACCACGTTAACGCATTCATTAAATAACGCCAACAATTTTTTTTAATCTCACGTTAATGCCGTTTTATTATAATTCTGCCTTTCAAGCAAGTCTTAGTTCATTTATACATACGGACTCTTATTTTGAAACTCATGCTTTTATTTTGGCGCACCAAGCGCCGGTGCTGTGTGTATGTGCAGGCTGAGAGAAGAAAAGCCAGCGAACTTTCCAAGTAATGCTGAATCAAACTTTGTTTAACTACTGCAGAAGCAACGCCTGTATGTATCAATCATTCTGTTGTTTGCTAAATAATTTCACAAACGTGCCGTTAGAAACATGTTTATAACGTTATTTTGGATGTGTTTATTACAATGTGTTATTAACAGTTTAAGCTAATTCGTTTATGTTAGCAGTCGGAGATTGGTTGCTAATTCTTATGCAGGCTCATGTTAAGTTTATGTAAATTCATTTGTTGTGCTTAATATGCCAGCCTTTGAACTAACCTTTACTTATTTACGATGTGATTGTTGTATTAGCAGTCAATTTAAGTTTATAATAATTACATCTATGCATTCTCCGTGAATATGCATATCATTAATAGACATAACTAATTGAATTATTTTGTTTTTATTTTATTAGTTAGTTCCTTCTTATGTCCGAACTGACTACGGTAACACTGAAAGGACAAAACATACGTTAGTGCAACTTATTCCGACCACTAGGGCCCCCTTTGCTTGCTTTGAACAACTGAACATCACATATTATTGGGCTTATTAGTATTAGTACTTATTAGTGGGCTTAAGACTCCTGTCAGTCACTCACAAGCAGAAATAAACTGGTGTGGACATAAACATGGAGAAAAGTAGTGGTCTTTTCCATGGACATTTTCATTTTAAGTGTCTTCAGATGGTGGGGTTTAGAAGGACACAGTTGTTTATAAGCACTGCAATGTGGAATTATTTTTATCACCGGAGTACTTCAAGTCTGAAATATTACTTAACGGCAATGCGCGCTGTTGATGCCAGCAACACCCCCCCACCCTACCCCCAAATATAACTATGCGATTAATCGCAATTAATTGCAAAAATCCACATGACTAATTGCAATGAAAAATTTTAATCGCTGCCCAGCACTAGTAATAAAATGATTATATTGGTCAGTCTTCATGTTTGCTTGATGGTTTTAGATGATTTAACCAATGAAAAGTGTTGAAAACAGCTTGTGACTACATGTCTTAACTCCTTTGACATCTGTGGTGCTCATGTATTTCAAGTGTCAAGTTTTCTCTGTTTTGTGCTGCATGACCACCTGTCCATGCGCCAATGTCTCTCCAGGTGTTTTACTAATACTTAAAGGTAAACTGAGTATACTGTGTGTGTGTGTGTGTGTGTGTGTGTGTGTGTGTGTGTGTGTGTGTGTGTGTGTGTGTGTGTGCGTGTGTGTGAACTAATGCTATGTCATGAGTGAGTGTAGCCTTAATTTTTAAAATGTGTCTAATTTTATGAATGCTGGTATTTTACATCTTACCCAGGGACAACAGTTGAAAAAAATGCTTTTTTGCTAATACTGGCACATTTACAGAAATGTTCATTAATGTGTACTGTCCCTGCTAAATAAACAAATAAATAAATAAATGTATAATATATTTTTCTTTCTCAGTGCATGCATAAAAAAATATCTGAATCTGATTTTGAATATACATTGTTTTTCCAGTTTCTTGAAAAATAACCATTTTGGACATAAGAGGTTTCCACCCAACAGCGTCGATTTTTATCTTAATCTTTGTCTCGGTGTGAGTGTGCCTTTTGAATGCTTAAATTTTTGGGGGTGTAAAATTTTGTGTTGTTTAGTTTCTCAACTTTTTGCTATTATGAAACATAATTTTAGATGTTTATATATATTTGTATTCCTGTAGATATGATTTTACCCCAGCAATAGGGTGCTGTGCTGGAAAATCTATGAAAATTATCATTAAAAGTGCTTGACTTTGACCTTGAAAACAAACCCTGATTGTTGAGGGACTCCATATTTCAACTAACGGAGAGACATTTGGTGGAGATGGTCACTTTTTTTAACATAGCATTCACAAATTGTTAATAAAAAACCATTTAACTGTTTTTCATATAAGATTTGAAGTTTGGATTTTTTTTTTTTTTTTTTGTAAGCTAACGGTGACACTTGTAGCTGTTGACAGACAATGACGATCTGGAGACGGGATGTTGGGATATTTGTCAAACTTGTTGATCAGAAGTAGCTTTTATTATGAAGGGAGGACACAAAGACCAACATTAGCTTTGTAACGTAGTTAACTGAGAAACACTAGCTCCTGGAACACAACAGACTTCAACATAGACACAAGAGAGATTTACTTATTGAACCTATAATATACATGTGTAAATGTCTTCATATGCTGCATAATGACCCTTTAAAGTCCAAATTTATACTGATGAAAGCAATATTATTCTGGATGGATGGATGGATGGATGGATGGATGGATGAGAATGAACATGAACATTTGTATATTTCTTTTTCTCCACAACTCTAACATACTATTTTTCCTGGTGCCTGCAAAAAAACCCTAAAACATCTTTTTCTATTCAAGGTCAGTTAATATGTAAATTTTGTAATTGTTATTTCTAATTACGTTCAATAGTGTTCAATGCATGGGTGCCTCATTTTTTTATTAATGTAAATCTCAGTCATAAATCTTAGTTGCAAGTGTGCAATAACCACATTGGGCAAATTTAGACAAATGTAAAATTACATACAAATGTAATTCATCAGCTAATTTATCCATGTCCCAAATTTTTTTTACTCACTATATCAGTGTTAGCACTGATACTAAATTCACTCAGGTCTACTTTCGTCTTGTCAGTCTCTCTGTAGTTTTTATTAACTTCCAAGTAAACCAATCAAATCTCTATCTAAAGTTTTTTGTTTGTTTTATAATTATGTACTGTTAGAATAGAAAGTCAACTCTGATAGATTCAATGCTGCAAATTAACAGTTTTAGTGTCATTGGAGATTTTTTTATTATTATTTGCAAGACGGGACTTTGCTTTACTACACACTACAGTCTTGATTGATTACTAATGTTTTGATATCCACTGATAATAATAATAATTAGGTGTTTCTGAGTAAAGAAGAACCTCAAAGGAACCCTGCAGATAAATGGCATAAACCACTATTTAACAGCTCAACACCACAACTAATTTACTGTTCTCCAGTGTTCGTCCCACCCCCAACACACACACACACACGCACACACACACTGACACTATGGGCCGTTAATGCATGTGTGTGTGCATGTGCACGTTTATATGTATGTATGGTTTCTGTATTTACTGTCATGTGATTTTTTAAATATGCATTGTTATCTTTGTGTCCCATTTGCATTTGCGTTTTTTTTTTTTTTTTTTTAAACATGTGGAGGTTTGTGTGTATGTGTGCGTTCCTGTGTGTGTCTGTCACAGCCATTGATGGCCTCTAGAGTTTCATCCTTCCACAATCATTCGCCTGTTGGAAGGTGCAGCCGCTCTGCAGGCATCTGAAACCTGCAGCTAACAATCAAAGAGCTGAAGGAGTATAGGACAGACCTATCTGGTTACAGAGGGAGAGCGAGTGAATGAGAGACAAAGAGTGACAGTGCGAGAAAGAGAGAGAGAGTAGTGAGAAAGAGAAAGCGTGTAAGAAAGAGAAAGGGAGAAAAACATTATAGAGGTTGTTATTTTCATCCATCTTCAGCTGGAGTGTACCGGCTCCTTTTAAAGGGAAAAAAAAACTGTTGGTGAGGCTTCCTTAGCCCCGCGGCCATCTTTTAGTTCTTTCAGCATTTGTCTGCTCACTCACATTTCCTCTATTCTGCATGAGAACCAATTTATAGCACAATGAATACATGGGAAACACAGACAAGCCCCGCTGTTTGTTTTTCTCCCCTATATCCTCATAAAGGCAAAGCTTTGATGTGCCATGTGCACGTGACACAGAGATCCATGAAGGCCGCTTGTTCAAATGCTACTGTTCAAATAGTGTTTAAACTACGTAGCTGCGATTCCATGAAAGCAATGATTCACGCTACGTTCGGTCGGTTTGCTCAGTTAAGAAGCGTCTGTCGGCTGTGGGTATATGTGACTCTGCCTGTTGACATCCTCAGCCCCGACCGCAATCAAACATAGATTCTCACGATGTGACACATGAAAACTGTGCCTGTATATTTAAGTTGAATGAAGACAAAAACTGGTTAAACTGGTGTCTCTATGTCCACGCTTCAGGAGTGAACAGTAAACTTTTTAATCTATTCTTGTATTTTATTCTTTAATTTGGGTTTTATTTATTCTTCTGTATAGCACTGGTTTCTTTTTTTGTACAGTTTCTATGTCTTTAAATCTATTCTGCATTTTATTATTTTATTTTTGGTTTTAATTATTCTTCTGTGCAGCACTTTGGTCCACTGTAGTGGTCTTAAAGTGCTTTACAAATAAAGTTGGATTGGATTGGATTGGATTGAATTTAGCAGGACATAGATTCCAATTTATGAAGAATTTAAGCACAGTTCTGAACTTTTTGAAGAGAACTCATAGAAATACTCTGAAATTCTGAATTTCAATTTTAGTGTGTTATTGGAGGACATAATTCATTCATTCATTTATTTGTATTGAACAGAAGAAAAAAATTAAACATTTGTATATGTACAAGGAACTAATATCCGAGCAAATACATTAATAAATAAAGGTGATCAATACAAAATAGCAATTTCCATGTACACTAGTAGTAACAAAATAAATTCAATATGTACTGCTCAAAAAGGAGTGGGAAGAAGAAAGCGTATTAAATCCCACCCCCATGTCACATTTATAACATAACACATTACTTTTGTTTCCTTAATGATATAGTAACATATGTTTAGAGTCCTAATAATGTAAATAACTGATAGAAAACTGATGTATATTACACTTCGTAACAATCTAATATAAAGTCTGGATAACTTATAATACAATATATTTCAACAATAATCACATACCAACAATGGTAAACAACGACAAGCACAAACCAACAAAGGTAAAAAAAAATAAAAATAAGAAGAATGTATTACTTTTGTGAAATGTTTAAAAAAAAAAAAAGTATTATTGTGTAGAAATGCAAGGTCAGTGAAGTTACCATATTTGGTTACCTTTGGTCCTTACCGTAAGTGGCAAAATAAATAAATAAATAAATAAATCCAAGAAGTATATATTAAAAAAATACACAAAAAACACATGTAAGGTGAAAAGAATGTCATTTTTAGAACATTGGACCAACATAAGTGCTGATCCAGACCCCTGTCCACATCCACATTCTCCCTTTGAACATCATTCCTTACATTAGTACCATTACTTCATGGTACCTAACAAAGCAGGACCACTCACTGTTCATGCAGAGGTGGACCTTACAGACCCTGTAGACCACATTGGACCTGAGATTGTTGACTCACTGTCCTCACTGGAACTGTTGTAACTGTCACTGTCTTGTAATGTATGTGAAAATTACCAAAAATGGTCACTTGCCCAATAAAGGGTTAAGTCTGTACCTGAGATGCACCGTTACAATGAGTCATCGGTTGTACGTATGAGTAATCCATCCAGGAAATACTCAGTGGCATGATCAAAAAGAGTTGCCAGTGTGTGAAATCTCAACAGAATTTGTCATTTTGCGCCAGTCTTCAATAGCCATGAGGTGGTTTGGGTGAATATACAGGAATGTCGGTAAGCTCAGATCCAGCATCTTGCCATGACAGACCCACAACCTCATCCTAAACTGATTTGGTTGGGGTTATGAGCAGTAGTGGAATGTAACAAAGTATTTGTTCTTTGTGACTGTACTTAAGTAAATTTTTACGTATCTGTACTTTAAGTAAGAACAATAATGCATACTTTTGATTTTACTCCATTACATTTTGCAATAATTATCTCTATTTTCTACTTCACTAATTTCTACAGTTTATGTTGTTACTTGTTACATTTTATGAACAGTTTCCTGAAAATCTTGCCTGAAAATATAGTTCTCCTACTGATTGTGTTCTGGCTTTTTTGCCATTGCATGAAGTGGCTCTAATAGCTCCAATGATGGTAGAGTGCACATTTGGCTGAATCTCCATTTCAATTTGTGTGGAAAGTGCAGATGTCAAACTAATGCTGTGAAGTCCATCATGTTGAAAAGACAAGTAAAACCAAACTTATGAGAAAATAAAAACATAATTTTTTGGCAATAGTGTTCTTTATCAAAATGACACAGCCCAGACATAGAGACAATCCATTGCGTGAGTACTTTTACTTAAAAAAAATACTTTAAAGCAAATCTAAAAGTAAATATTTAGGATTTTTACTTATCCCTGTAAAGCCTGAACCATTAAATCATTGATAGAAAATTTCTTTGAAACTGGAGCCTGTATTGGTCCTTCTGAACAACCCCCCATTTTTTTATTTTTTATTTTTTTTTTTCAAATATCAATTTCCATGTATGAGTTTCAATCTTGTATCATATTTAATCCATTGGGTCTTAATTCTCAAATATTACTATTTTTGAACAAACAAAAACATAATATAACACAAACATGTCTAACAAATTGGTAATTCTTTTCAAAATTGTCAAAGTTCTGCCTCCTTCCTCATTAATGACAGTCTTGTAGTGTCACTGGAAAGGCCTCTGGTAAATGAATTCCTCCCCCCGGTGGATTATCTGTGTATTGCATGTATCTAATTGTATACATCAGGTTTTTCAAGCAAAAAAAAAATCATACTGATCATGTAAAGGGCTTCAAAACTCATGCATCAAATATGACACGTTAGGCGTTATAGGGTTGAGTAAGATTGTTGATGCAGTACTTCTACTTTTACTTGAGTATGTATTTTGCAGGATATTTGTAGTTTTACTTAAGTACTAAGCTTCAGTACTTCCTCCACCACTGGTTATGAGTCATGATTAGGGAGGTTGGTTTGGCTTAAAAATAACTAGGCTATATTAGCTAGTTGTTTTTTGTTTGTTTTTTCTTACCATGTCTATTGTATGCATATGCTGTGTATGATCCTAATAAAGTACTATCAATCCTTAAAGCTAATCATTAAAATCATTAATTAGTTTCATGTGACAGAGCTTCTGAGACATGGTGTGATTTTGTAGATTTACTCGTATCTAGAAATGTTAACATGAATTGTATTTTTGGTTCAAAAAGGTCGACATGTTGTTTCCAGAATCCCACAATGTGACATTTTTTTCTAGTAACTGGGTTTTTCCAGGAGTTTTCGTCATTGTCTCAAACTAGAAATTCTACCACATCCCAAAATTTGCTAAAGTCCATGAAAGCGCCAACGACCACATATGCCTTTGCTCTTTGGGGTTATCCTCACAACCCAGGAAGTGTGTCATCCCTACGTGGTCACAGGACAGTAGAGGTTGGAGTTTATATCTCTGTGGTAGTTTTAGGCTACTAAAACACTTGGTTTTGGTTGGGGAGAACGGTGGTTTTGGTCAGATGCTGTAAGAGTCGACACATCCTGTCTCCTGCACTGGGTTGGGTTTCTCAAACAGCCATGTTTGTCACCATCATTTCACCAGTTTCTAACTATAAAACAATAACACCCTTAATAATGCATGGGTTTCCAGTGGGTTGGGTTTTTTTTCAGATTCTTAGACTTGTTTACCCTCAGTGGGGCAGTTATGGAAGCAGACACAACATTTATGGGGCACGAATTAAACATTAAGTCTCAGATTTTACAATGGAATCATGTATTGTCAGATGAGTTGACTTACTTCTTTATTTTGCTGAGTACTTAATCTTGTAAATGAGTAGTAGCTCTTATAAGCAAGGATAAGGCAAGTTATTTGTGTAGCATAATTAATACGGATGATAATTCAAAGTAGTTAACAAAAATAAAAGACCAATTATAAATACATAAGCAAGGTTAAAGATTAAAAACCAGACTGATCTCATGAAATTGCGCTGTATGTCACGCCAATTCATATGGCATTTGGCGTACTATACATACACATTTTCATTCTTTCGCATGTTATTCAATGCCATTTGATTGCGTGTCAATTTCCGCCAAGATCTCCAGTTTACGTAGCCGTAACCGCTAACCCTAACTGCTAATCGTGTGGTATTTGATGTAGCATGAACATACACATGGAAAGCTTATAATGCGCACAGATAACACGCCAATTAAAAGTGGTGTGTATGGCGTGTATATTTACGCAATTCATGATATCACTTTGTTGAAAACAGTAAAATATAAAATTCTAAATACGGGATGCTTGCTCGTTATTTAAAATGTTCTTTTTTTTACTTGTGTGCCCACTTTTTTTGGTTGAGATTATACCTGTTGTGTTTGGTAGAAAAGTTCATTTTTAATACGTATATGAATTAATGGTCAGCCCTGCGATGAACTGGCGACCTGTCCAGGGTGTACCCCACCTTCATCCCCATGTAGCTGGGATAGGCTCCAAGCGACCCCCGTGACCCTAATGAGGATAAAGCGGGTTCAGAAAATGAATGAATGAATTAATGGCTGCATAATTCTCAATAAATAATTTTTTACTAACAGAAAATCCTCACGTGTTTCTTATTTTACAAGCTTATGTACCTTTGAGCGTACTCTAAAATTCAACTATGAGAGAAACTTTTTTCCAGACTTTATTAAGACTTTCACACAAAATTCCAGACTTTTCAAGGTCTGGAAAAGAGCATTTCAAAATTCCATACTTTTCAAGACTTTCAAGACCTGCACAAGCACCCTGTAAATAGAATATTCAAAAGAACAAAACTAGTCCGGTTGAACCTTGCAGAACTACCAAGAAGAACGATGACCTACAAGAGAAAACTTACACAGACTAAATAAAATAAATACATATAAAAGCCCATTAAAATGATTAAAATGAAACAAGAGGGGTGTGAATAAATCCATTTCAGTTGGCATACACAGAGCTAAAAGAACCGTTCTCAGCTCAGACTTCAACGTTGTCACAGTTGGGGTTTGATTTCAGCTGCATAAAAGTGAAACCCAGCTTCTCCCTGTTTAGTCCTGACTCTGGGCCTTTCCCCGGCTACTGTTGACCCACCAACTAAAACCCATGTCTGGCAACATTAAAAAGGAAAAAACTGCCGCGACAAATCCAATGGAAGACTCCGCATTGTGCATTCATCTCCTGGACTAAGAAAGAAGGAGAGTTTCAGCCCAACTTTGTGATTTACTTGTACACATTTCTCAAGTGAATTGTTCTGAACTGTGACTTTTAGTTGCATTTGCAAACTCAACGACCTGCTATTAGTGGCTGAGCCGAGCCGAGCCCAAATAAAAGAGATGGAGAAACAGGCAGGCAGAATAAAATAGTTGCCAATTTGTTTGCTGTGTGCTGGAACTGTACTAGACTTCTTTCTGAAGCGCCTGACAAGCAGGTGAGATCAAAGTCGTGGGGACAAAAGAGGCTCAGCAGCGATTTGTCAGGAGACGAGAGGCAGCGGCTGGGTTCAGCCCTCTGATCACCGCCTCACCAAAGAAATCTGCCCATGAGAAAAAGTACAGCAGAAAGGGTTCAAAGGTCATTTTGATTTGCTCTGGATTACTGGTACCTCCTTTTTCCTCTGCTAAAAGGAGGGGGGCAAGAAAAGGACCTGGCTAATAACCTTTGTATTATTGCAGAAAAGAAACCCTTTTGTGCCAAGAGGGTTTTTTGGGGTGGTGGTGGTGGGGGGAGAATTTTGGGGAGGTCAATTAAAAAAGGAGCCCTGAAATTCTTGCTTTCATTCATGGCTGGAGGAGAGAAAAAGGGAAAGTTAAAATGTATGCTTTGGGGTTTTGTGTCGGAGCACTTCACGTGGCCGGGTTTAGATTCATTTGTCAAGTGGATGATGGCAAAAGGACTGGTTTGGAAATATTTCAGCTGGATAAATAATCCAGAATTGGCTGAGCTTTTCTGTCCGGAGCAAAAGCTTTACTTCAAGCGTTGTCTTGTTTCATCCACAAACAGGTGTGAATGCGTCCTAAATGCGGTGAGGATTTGGGATCTGATCACTCGAGCTGCATTGGGAGGTGGTCAGGAATGCAAGTGTGCAGTGTAATGTGAACTCGAATGGCTCCCTGGCCACATTGAAGGACCAATTAGTCAACTTTGTATTGTGCAGATAGCAGGACAAAGCTCCCAAACACAGTTGATTTGCCTCTGCCAAACAACTTGAAGGAGGTTCTGAAGTCTGTACCCGGGCTGAGGCATCAAGTTTTCCTTCTACCTACATCTCATGTCTGTGACTCGGCACAAAAGTGTATTTAATATGCCAGGGTTTGTCATATTTCCACGGATCACACATGTGCTGCTGTTGCCCGGCATGAAACTGCAACCTTGAATTTTTAAAAATAAACCTATAAACAGTGTTGGGGAATAACAATAGATGTAATGGCTTGGAAATAAAAAAAAACAACATATAAGACGATGAATTTAATGCCGATGCTCAAATCTTGGAAGCTCACAGATTATGCGGATCTTATCTCATTTTTTACTCACTGTTCGTTTGGATCCTGCACACCTTTTAGCAACTGGATGTGCATGTCATTACCACTTACAATGAATTTAGTTACAATCACATTTAATTTCTTAAAATCAATGGATTATTTAAAACATCATCATTTCCCCCAGATTAATGAAAACACGACTGTAGTTGACATATCCACAAACGACACAATAAATAATAATATGACATATTTGACTGGACATTGAATTTCATATTCTTATTTTTTTTTTTTTTTTTTTATCTTTTTCAGTGACTTCATGCTGTGAGAAAACACATAAAACTAAAAACTGCTGCCATTTTATGGATTGATCAGTGACAAAGCAGCTAAATACACTTTTGAATCTAAGTGAAAGCAAAATATTCCACGAAGAAACAAAGTTCACATAGGTCTTTGTTGACTGCTTGAATCGAATGTTGAGATCTGCATTAAAATACAAGTGACCCTCCTAACACTACCCATGATTCAATCACTTGAATCGACAACCCTGTCCCATAGAAACAGGGTGGTCAACTCAAATACTGCTAAAATATAAAGACACCCACATTACATTTATTCATAAGATAATAATGTTGTGAAATAAGTGGCAAAATGATGATCGTGAACATTAAATTATTATGGTAAAAGATTCATCAAATTGAATTACAATACCATCTAGTTGTGGATTTTCTTTCCTTCATCCAGCTCACCTAACTCCTGCCCATTGTGGAAAGACAAAAGAAATGAAACATCCTTCAATGAGAAATTATATTTCCTGGGGCCAAATGGGAGCTGGGTATCTCTTGTGTATTTTTGTAATCCCACACATCTCATCTGTCTACCTGCAGAGGCAGAGGGCTGACAGTGGAGGTGGGTCGAGTCCACACTGTAGACAACTGACCATAAGGCATTAGATCTAGTGCAGAGAACCAGATTGTAGAGAAAAACTGTCATTTCATGTCAAGACCCAGTGTGACCTTTATGGCAGTTCCTAAATCTCAAAATTTTAACCTTTCTTAAATGATTTATCACAATTTCTTCTAATATTATCCTCTGTATTTTAAATTTTTAAGTGACAATGAGGTATTTGCCTATATTTAGTTCATTGATCATGTAGATGTTCATAAACACTCAGATTGAAGTTGAGGGTTATTATATCAAAAACAGAAAAAACTGACAAAAAAGTGACTTTTTGAGTAAAATATATCATAAACAGAACATAAACCAACCATCTCCATCCACTGTCATTGATCCAACTCCACTGGTGAATCAATGTTGTAGAAGATGAAAGTGTTGCCACGTTCACTATGGAGCTTCTGAATGTCCAAATGGGTCGTATCTGATGGCCATGAAAAGACGACAAACTGTATTTTACACCAATTATTTACATGTACTGATAGGATTAGTGGATCAACAGGTATTAACCCATAAAGACCCAGTGCTACTTTTATGTCAGTTCCCAAATTAAATTTTCTCTATATCTAACCTTCCTCAAGTGATTTACCACAATTTATTATAATATTATCCTCTGTATTTTGCATTTTATCAGTATAAATTAGGTACTTTCCTATATTTAAATCACTGATCATGCAGATGTTCATAAACACTCAGATGAAAGTTGAGGGTTATTATATCAAAAACCAACATGATATCATGAATTGCTTAAGTATACTTGCCACTTTTAACTGGCGTGTTATCTGTATGCATTATAAGCTTTCCATGTGTATGTTCACACTGTGTCAAATACCACGTGATTAGCAGTTAGGGTTAGGGTTAGCAGTTACGGAAATGCAAACTGGAGATCTTGGCGTAAATTGACACAAGATCAAATAATGTTGAATAACACACAAAAGGATGAAAATGCGTATGTATAGCACACCAAATGCCATAAGAAGTGGTGTGACATACAGCGCAATTTCATGAGATTAGTCTGCAAAAACTGAGAAAACTGCCAAAAAAAGTGACTTTTTCAGTAAAATCTATCATAAACTTAACATAAACCAACCATCTCTATCCACTGTCAGTGATCAAACTCCATGGGTTTTATGGTTGATTCAATATTGTAGAAGATGACGGTGTTTCCACATTCACTACGGAGCCTCTGAACGTCCAAATGGGTCATATCTGATGACCATGAAAATATTACGAACTGCATTTTACACCAATTATTCACATATATTGATAGGGTTAGTGAATCAACAGGTATTAAACAGTGATGAATTGGGTCACCAGTAGATTTTTGGGTCTTTATGGGTTTAAAAAGTTCACCTTGAGCCTGTGAGACACATCTGGGTCTGCATGAGGTCTACAATTTGGCAGTAGCACGGTTTCATAACTAAACCTTAAAAAAAAAAAAAAAAACGTAAAAACAACACATTCATCCTGATTTCCAACAGCCTGACGAGTGTATGTGTGTGTGCATGTGTCTCACAAATTGAGAGCGTTTGCCCTGCTTATTGCTGGGATGCTTTGTGGGCGGTGTGGAGGGAGCGTAATTAAAATAGTTTCTGAGAGAAACAGCACACCACATCTGAGGTTCCACCCTCTTCCAGCATTTAACCACATCAAGAGCGTCTCACTTAGAAATGGCCACCAGAACAACCTCTGATACACACGGCTCGGCTGATGTTTTGGTGTGTTGTCTGACTTGGCGAGGGGTCTCCAAGGCATAATGCACACACATTGGTAATTAAAAGAGCTGCCTTTTTCTGATCATCCGGGTAAATAAAGTGACAGAGGCAGCTAGCTGGGTGATGTATGGGAGGGGAAGACAAATTAACCGTCGACTCTCTGGGGGATTCTCAGCAGAGGCCTTCATAGCAGCAGTGGAGCAGCGCCAAAGGGCAGAGAGATTTGTAGATGATGGTGCTAATTACCAGAATGCAAACCATAATGCGACCAAGATGGAAGCAATTTAGGCAGTAGTCATTTAGCCTGCTGCTCTTCCGCCCACCGGCTGCTGCCTAGCCAGAGCCGGGGCATTAGGATGGGAAAAGTCTGGGACAATCTTGTACTCGGGTAGAGGATGAAGAATAACGCAGAGGAGAGGGGCTGTGTGACATTAGGAGTGACAGATCATTAATTTGGGTTTTGTTTCTTAATCTACCTTCAGCAGAAGTGACCCATAATGTTAGCGGACAGGAGTTAGGAAGAAGTAAATACTTGAGAACAACACTAACACAACAAAAAAGAGGCTGCCAGAACCTTAGCTGCTGACACATGAGGTTGTGTTGGGTTTCCTAAACCTGCATCGACACCTCTGAGAGGAACTGGACTTTATCACCACCGAGGAGCTCTGATTATTCACGGCACATTACAAATTTACACAGACTAGATATTGACCTCAGCCTGTGGTGGTAGTGGTGGTGGTGTTGGTTTGTCTGTGAGAACTTTAGTAGCACCTGTTTGAGTGGAATGCATGTATTTAAGGTAGAGGCGGACCACCCAAAAAGTCTGTAAAATCAGCATTATTATTGAATGATTAGAAAAATGCATGTGTGGAATTATGTGTAAGTGTAAAAAATAGGGGGTGGTGAGGTTAAATGTTTGCATTCATACTCAAAGTGGGACAAAAGTGTGAAAATAATGGGTCATTGATTGATCAGGGGCTGCAGTCTTCTTCCTCACCTGTTGCTGTGGCTGGCGCAGGCTCAGCCCTCCTGTATAATTTGGGATGTCTAATTGCTCTTTTAGGAAATTTCAGAAGAGGAGTTCAGAGGAGAGAGCTGTTCCACACTCAGCCACTGTGTAATTTTATCCACGCCGCAGTCTCTCACTTCACACAGGGCTGATACCTTTTGCCTCCCCCTTTCCTTTGTATCAATTGGTCGGAGTTCAGCCTATTGTCGCCACAAGCTTCTTTTATATCTGCGCTCAGTCTGCGCTCAGGCTCTCAGTCAGATCCACGGGAGGGATTTCCAGCACAGACAGGAGCGGATCCCACCTCCGGGGGCGGCGGTGCTGTCGGGTCGGATGTGAGTAGAAGTACAAGGCTGGAGGTCTCCAGCGTCAGGGGCCCCGACACTTTAATGGGACCCCGAGAGCCGGGCAGGAGTTCTCCGTTTTTTCGCCACAATCGTCGCTCCTCGGCCATGCCACAATGCTGATGATACCTCTGCTGGTGTTGCTGAGCCTGTTGGATCCCGTTAGCACCCGGGCGTCCTGCGCCCCGGGCCAGGCCTGCGACCCCCGGCGGCGGAGGGACGCCGGGGGCCGCGGAGGAGTTTATGAACACCTCGGAGGAGCGCCGAGACGCAGGAAACTCTACTGCGCAACGAAATATCATTTACAAATCCATCCAAATGGGAAAATAGATGGATCTTTGGAGGAAAACAACCCGTTTAGTGAGTATTTATAGAGTTTACGCACAACTTTACAAACGCATATCACCAGCTTCTGTGTAATAAAACCTCAAAATTTAAAATCACAATGTAAAGAGAATTAAATTAATCAACATAAATGACAGTAAATTTTACTTTTATAAATGCATGTTTTAAAATATACAGTAATTTACACTAATATAAAAACACGTGGAGGTAATGTTTTTATTTTTATGAGCTCAGGGTGTTAAAAAAATAGTAATAATAATAATAATTCTGATGTGATTAATCTATCAGGATTGATCAGAGTTTAACTGTCAGTTACCCACTGAGGCGCGTCCGTGGAGTCTGTTGACAGAAGTGACTGTGACTGTGTGAAATCATGTCATTGCAAAGCAGCCGACATGCAGGTTAATCTCTATTAAAAGTATCAGCCGAGTGTTAACATCCAGGCGGGACAAAGGCGCTGTCCTAACGGATGTATTTATCTAATCAGCGTCCATTAGAGCCTTTCTACACAGCTCAATGGGCTATTGACTAATCATGCACTGATTAAAAAAGCCAATACACACCGCGAAGAGAACGGAAAGAAGTGACAAGTACAACCGGAAATTCAAGAATTTAAAAATGTGTTTGTGCATGTGTGTGTGTTTTTGCAAAAAAATTTATGGTTTTTATATTTATTTTTTTAAGCCAAAAGAGTATGTGGATTAATGTATAAATGTGCAAACAAAACTTGTTTTTAGTAAATCCACCCATAAATACCTTTTATAGCCTACTAACCATCCTACACACATACATTACACGTGTTTAACAATATGTTTCCTGTATTGCAGGCATCATGGAAATCACAGCAGTGGATGTGGGCGTTGTTGCCATAAAAGGGCTTTTCTCTGGCAGATACCTGGCCATGAATGATAAAGGACGGCTGTATGCTTCGGTGGGTACAGATTTCATCTTGTCATCTAATGTGTCACCTTCACTTCAGCACCGACACAGTGTAGCTTCTGTTTTAAACCCATGCAGGTTAAAAGGCCCCGAACGCATCCCTATATGAGGATTCATTCTCATGTTGTAATGTTACCTGCTGTGAATTTACATGTTTATCTGGTGTGAATTGTTGTATTTTGCTGCTGATTCAGTTCCTGGAGTCCATACAGTGGAAACTCTCCCAGTGTCCCAGGAATGGAAAACACTCCCAAAGCTGCACGACAAATGTGGCTGACTCTTTCTGTTCCTTTTCATTTCCCCAGGACGTTTTCAACAAAGAGTGTGAGTTTGTGGAGCGGATCCACGAGTTAGGGTACAACACTTACGCGTCCCGTCACCACTCCACCGAACAGCCGTTGCCACCAGGAGGCGGCAGCAACAGCAAGAGGCGAGCTAGCGCCAAGCGGCAGTGGTACGTTTCCATTAACGGTAAAGGCCGGCCGAGGCGAGGCTTTAAAACCAGAAGCACTGACAAAGCCTCACTGTTTCTGCCTCGAGTTTTGGGCAACAAGGACCATGAGATGGTGAGGCGGCTAAGGGAGAGTCAGAGCGCACACCACCATACGCATCACCACGGCGGGCGACGCGAACGCCGGAGACGCCGGCATCGCGCCAAGAAAGGAACAGGCCGACGGCTGGAAGACTGAGCAGACTTTAACAGGGGGGAAAGAAAACACTGTGGCCCCTAAGACTCATTCAGACATTGACCCTTTAACTCGGCACATACTGTAGGTTGATGAAGTGGAGGATGCGGAACACTTTGGAACCTGCCGTCTGGATTAGCAGAAGCCTCTGTTGATGCACAAAGAAAAGAAATCCATAGACGAAGGAAGGAACGGACTCCCTGTGTAGGGGCATATTAACTTCAGGAGATGTTAATACACATGAACAAAGTCAACCCAGCTGTTTAATCTTCTTACTGATGTCTGACTTCTTCATAATGTTACTGTCATGTAAACACGTCTTAATATAGATAAAACCATTCGTACTATTTTGTAAAAAAAACCCAAAAAAAAACCTTTGTCTTTTGTCCACGTTGATCACCTTCCTACAGTCATGAAACTTCAACCGGTTTAATTATTGTAAATACAGTATGCATGTACAGTGACTTTATGGATTTTCATGTGTCAAAAGCTGAAATGACAGATTATAATATTTTTAAGTGCTGACAAACATGATGGATATTGAAGAAAAGAAAGGACTTTACACAGCAAAGCACTTTTTCAGATTCACATTAAGAAGCAAAATCAGCTTGAGTTGGGTTCTGGTGTATTTTTTTTGTGACATTATTACAATGTGATAGTCTACTGTAAACTGAAAGAAGTACTTTGTATATTTTACTAATGAGATGAATATTTATTTGGTGCCTGACTGTGCTGTAAGTTATTGATAAGACTATTTCTGCATTTTACCAATGTTGATAATTGTTTCATTTTCACTCACCACCTGTGCCCTCTAGTTCCAACATAAAACACAATGGTACTTACCAAAGAAAACTACTGACTACTTTATTCCATGTCACTGCTTCTCATTTTACTTTCTTTAGTGATGTGTGTTATTATTCTTTACGGTAAATGAATACCGGACACTTCAACTGTGGATCTGATGGGAAGGAAGAAGCTGTCAAACTGCTGTCATTTTTCCACTTGATCTTTTATGAGGTACACAAACTGAGGAGACACTAACCTGAGCAACAAACCTCACTTTGAACAACACAAATATCCCATTAAACTCTAAAATGTATTTTCTTAAGTTGAACAAAAGCCACATTTGTTTAAGTGCTTTTTGATCCACTGAAAGAACTGACAAACCTGACATGATTTTCATCATTCCTCTGTTCTTTCAGCTGCAGCTTTTGCCTAAAACACATAAGAGAACATTTTGTCTTTAACAAAAGTGTGTAACAGCAGGGCTTTAACCTGGTCCTGATGTGCTTTCCTGCTTTTCCTTAATCGCTTTCAGCCAATGTTTTTTAACTCTTGCTCTTCAAATTATAGGACCAGATTTGTAGTGAACTGAAGGTGTAAAAGCTCTGATCCAGTCAATAATGTGAGTGGCCGAGCACAAGGACCACTGAATAGTTTCTCAGGACCTTTTGAGTACTTTATATGGTCAAATAATGACTTGTGGGAAAATCTATTCTATACCCGCTGCAGATATTCCCAATGAGGATTGGACACAGAACTTTCTGTGCTGTGTTTCTCCGGTGTAGCGCTGTAGTAGACAGGTGTGGTTACTACACTAAGTTAGCTGGTTTTGTTAGAACATGGTGGGGGGGTTATGCACTCATAGATGTAACACATCCCCTCCCTCTCTGGCTTTTTACATGTGACATTATCCCGTCCGTTCCGCTGCAGCTCATTTGTTAAAGTGCTGCACCTGTTGCTGCTACACAACGCAGCAGAAACACTAAAAACCACCACCAATGCAAAATTCATCACAAGCAGCGTTCGGACTCTTTTGGATGTTCAGGTTTGCCTTGCCTCACTCTCATCTATAGGTAGCTACATATAAAGCCTTGTCATTCTATACCTGCGGGCTGGGGAGGCTTCCTGGCTCGGACAATAGCTCCTCCCAAGGGGGGCCTGGGAAGCGATGCCGCCTGAGACTTTTGGGCTTTTTTTTTTTTTTTTGAAACACCGACCAAAAGCAGCAGAGTCGATAAACAAGACAGGCCCTCCTGAAAGCAGAAACTGTGTCATACAAAGTGTAACACCTTTGCTATGGCTTGTTATGAATGACAAACTCTAATATTACTCAACAGGAATGCAGGACTTCAGAGACGCGAGGGCCTTTTGTGGCCCCTCTGCCTGCTTGTCTGTTTCATTTAGCCACATTTATCTTCTGAATCTCTCCGTAAATGTCCTTTCTATCCACGACATCCTGCCGAAGGATTTGCCCTACTAAGATTTATCAGCCGGGCAATAAACACTACATTCATCTGTAATATCCGCTGAGCTGATGGGCTGCAGGGATAAGGGCTCCTTGGAGAGCGTTTTAATGTGAATTACATAATAGCTCGATCGTTTTAAGTCCATCCTTCAGAAGGGAAAACACAAAGGATCCCTTTCACCACAGGTTCAGTAACTTACGAGTTACTGGGACACTTACGGGTGTTTTTGGGAAATCTGTGCATAAAACCATGTTAATTTCCAGGTTATCTCTGTTAGGGATCACACTGTTACTAGGACTTTAACAATGATTATTAAACTAGCTACTAATGGTCTACAAATCACTTAGTGTTAATCAGATAATGATTTAATTGTGAAAAATCCATTTGAGTGATTGGCTAAAGGCCTGAGGTGGTCGAAGATATACATAATACTATTATTGTAAAGTTATAAGCATTAAATCACTAATCCATCCATTTTAAACAGCATTTTATAGAACCTAATAGCCAACAATACTCTGTTAGAGTAAATCTCAAACCACAGACATATTTTAGAAGGTGGTAAATACTCAGACTTTAAAACTAATGTAAAAACAGGCCAATGATTCCCAGAAAGAATCACAGTTACCTCCTGTTTAGCCTGGATATAGCATATGTGTTGCACATTTATTTTTTTCCATCTGAAAACACACTTGGTTCTATTAAAGTCATCTCATCATAATGGACTGTGTTTATTCATTGGTTATTATTATCCGGTTAGCTTTGACTTTATTTCAAATTAGCTTCAAAATCAAACAAGAAAAGCATTATATTAAAAAAAAGTCCAACATTTGAAAAGGAACAGGGTGAAGTTTAATTTGTAATCTCCCGCCCCCTTACCCCATCCTTCAGCCTACCCTAAATTCCTCTGTCAGATCCCATAAGTAACTCAAAAATCCTACACATATCAGACTAAATTCTAATTAAGCACAAAACACAAAATTGCTATATATATATCATGTCATTCTAAAATATTTTCCATACAAACTAGTGTGATCATTATTAAATTTGGATTGAATTGTTTTATAGAGATGCAGTGGTTGTAACAGTGTAATGGGTTTGTAGTAGTTTCATGCCTGTTGAAAGTGCATGAGTGTTCATTTGTAGATAGTGACCCCTAGAGGCAGACGGTGGTCATTCTTGCAGAGGCTGGTGGCCCTTTGCCATGTGTAAATGTGCTTCTAATTTGACTCTTAGATTGGCTGAGCTGCTCATTGCCCTCTGCAGGCAACCCACGGTGGAAGGTAAATGCAGATCACATCTAACTGTGTCAGATTAGCAACAGATAAGCAAAAATTACATAAAGTGTTTTTTTCTCTGTAAAATAGAGATCTCAGTCTACACATTAAATATTATGCTTTATTGGTTTTGCACCTGCACAAACACATCTCCATCTCCATCAGTGCTGTAAAGTGAAACCTAAAGCTTCACACAGACACGCTCCAATCTGAGTTTTTCCATTATCTAAACATTGGCGTCAGTGCTACACATAGCAAATTAAAGGTCAAATGCGATACCCTTAATATAAATAAAAGGCATGTTTATTTATGACGTTGCCAGTTTTTTGCAGAGAATTAAATAATGTCGGCAAATCCACCAGTACAAGTCACTTAGTGATTCCAGTCTGGCAGCAGTTCAGTGACTTCAGCTGTCTCGCTGGCCAACATCCAACCGCACTGTGCCAACAATATCAGAGGAAATATCCCTCCTCTTCTGTTTGGATATACAGAACATGACACTGGATATACACATTCACTAACAGGTAAGATGTCTTTTTCACACTTTAAACTGTATGTGACATGAATCTGGCTCGATCTCTGAGTGGAATACTGTGTTATCTGTAATCCTCTGTAACGTGACACTTGAAACAGTTTCACCAGGATTAAGAAGAAATTGAGGAATTATAAAGTGTTCAGAAGGAGAATGGAAGAAAATATCAGATTGAATGCAGCCCTTATAAGTGAATATTAAAATTCACAAAAAGCAACTTATTCCATACGGACCTACTATCAATAATAGAAACATGACTTTCTTTAATGTTTTGTTTGGTATTCATGAACTGTAAGAAGTTGTAAGCACACAGGCTTGGAAATGATAAATAAATAACAGTGAACCAATGCTTGTGTTGAATGTTGAGACATTTTAAGCTCTGAATTGCAGCTGTCACCCAGTGAAACCTAAAACCTCTTTCCCTCAGCATAATTCATTGCGTACATGCAACCTAAAACCACAATGACTTCAGCACAACATAAACAAAAAATAAAGCCGTACATAACTTACAAATATGACTTGAGAGAAACATCTAAGCCTAATTCTTTAATAACGTGATAATAGGAGATTGCAGAACCATGGACAGCGGCAACACCGGAGCCCCACCACCACCACCACCACCACCACCACCCACACACCCCACCCCACCCTGCCCTACCCCGGCCTGCATGGCTCGCAAATGTCTTCAAGCCCTCACAAACCTGACACGACTGCTGGGTCAACCTGGATCAGACTAGCTTTATGATCAGATCGGGTTTTTCTGGACATGCAGTGTTCCTGGAGATGGTCTGGTCAGCTGATCCATCTGGCTCCTGTAGGTCTGCTGCATCCCTTGGATACTGAAAATATTACATGGCCACCTCGAGTATGAGTATGATCAGCCGTCCTGGTGATCAGAAGAATGCATGTTTAAACCATAAGGACCCAGTGTGACATTTGTGGTAGTTCCTAAATGAATTTTTCTCTTAATTTAACCTCCCTTAAGTGGTTTATCACCATTTATTGTAATATTATCTTCTGTACTTTGTGCTTTTTCAGTGAAAATCAGGGATTTTCCAACATTTAATTTACTGATCATGTAGGTGTTCATAAAAGCTCAGATTAAAGTTGAAGGTTATTATATCAGAAATAGAGAAAATTGAAGAAAAAGTGACTTCTTCTGCAAAATCGGTCATTAACTGAACTTTAACCCAGTGTGTCCATCCACTGTCATTGAGCCAACTCCATGGGTTTTACTGGTGAATCAGTGTTGTAGAGGATGACGGTGTTTCCACAGTAACTACAGAGTCTCTGAACATCCAAATGGGTCATATCTGATGACCATGAAAAGGTGACAAACTGTATTTTACACCAATTATTTACATGGATTGATAGGATTAATGGCTCAACGTGGATTACATAGTTTATATCAGTAGATGGATTTGGTAGATGGTGGATGTTTGTGTCTTTACGGGTTAAGAAGAAAAGGTCTCAGAACAAGTAGAGGACTGTTCCTGGATGTTAAATAGTATGTCATCCATTAAAACTCCAGTATCTTAAAGTCTGTTATCTCAATAAATAGTCCTCAGGGGCTAGAGGTTAGTATAGCATTTTCAGAGTGTCAATTTAACTCTTAGAGAGTTGAATTTAACTCTGTTTCAGAAAACATTTGGTCCCACACAAAATTAGAGTAAAATTTACTCTATGACCAGTGTCAAATTTTCAGAGTTAATTCTACTCAATTCAATGTCAAAATTAACAATAAAATGTGCAAAAATATTTAACACTGGTGTTTTCACACTATTAGCGTAATATGATTACACTTTATAGACTTATTTTTACTCCAAATTTAGTTTAAAAATGACTATAATTTGTTAATATTGAAAGAATGTAGAATAGCAGAGAAATGTTTTTCAAAAATTTCTTGAGATGGCTCTTCAATTGGTAATACTAGATTAGGTGTATTATTATTTGTCACTAAGTTTAAAGGGAGATAAGTCACTCCGTGTCATTTGACCATTCCATAAACTGCCTTTCATTTACAAGAGTCAAGTCCTCATAATAATAACAATATATCTATGGCATCATACTTACGATCAGGTAACCAATTGTTCTGCATAACTGGTTTGACTAATGGTGTCACATTAATAATAATTAAAAAAAAAAAAAAAAAAAAAAAAAAACATAAAAAGGCCAATAAACGTTGTAAAACAAACATATTGACTTAAATAAACATTAACACAAACCCCCACTTGAACCCCTGCACATAAAACAGAACAAAATGAGTAAAATGTCCAGTACCCACAATGCAATGCGGCAGACTGGCACTAATCATCACTCTGTAGAGTTGAATTTTACACTGCATCTGTGCAGAAATTTAAACTGACTTTTAACTCTACGGTTAGAGCTGGCTTACTCTCCACAGAGCTGTAAATACTCTATTTAGGTTAAAATAGTTTGACTCTGAAATACTGACACTGCATTTTTTACAGTGCAGGAAGCTGATTATTTTCACTCAAAGGTTCAATTGGTCATTGATCCTGGAATCCATCAGTTGTTCTGGAAATGAAGAATCCCCTCTGTCTTCCCAAAAATTCAGAGTTTCCCAAACATTTTTTTCTTTGGGCCTTTTGGAAACAAATTATGACTAACTGATTTACAATAACCACTGTATAAATCAAGTTGTGCATAGAAGATTCTTGGCCATTTTTACCACAGTTTCTGCATCATTTTAGGTAAATATTTGTGGCATTCCATTTCATACATTTTGTAAATTTGTTTCATTGTCATTTAATTTACTGCATCTACTTCCAGTGACTGAGTTAGAGACTTTATTCATGTGTTGTAACCATACAATGTTAATCATAAAGTTTTCAGACACATTCCACTTTCTATTCCTATTTCTACACATCAGTAACTTTATCTATCAAGAAAAAATGAAATTGTTAAGATCATTTTGTGAAAAGAAATAAAAGTATTTCATTTAAACTTCATGGGCAAAGGTGTATTTATGTTTCAATGTTTTAAAGCATGTTTTTAAAAGTACTGAATGTTTCTTCAATTATTTACACTTTTAATCTAATGTGAAGGAGTGTCATACATTTGTTTGTTTTATTGAAGAGAGGAAAAACACTAGAGCCTGAACCTCAAGATACCTTTATCTGGTCCGATATATTTAAAGTACTAATGGCTGAAATAATGTTAAAAAAACAAAAAAACAAAGTTGTGATTTATTAAATGCATATCTCTGAAATGACTGGTTTACCGTAATATTACAAGGTTATGTTGAAATGGCAAAAAGGTCAGAAATGTTCATTTATGGACAAATTTGCTCTTCCAATTATTTCGTGATAAGGTCTGGTGTAAATTAGGCTGCAGTGGTTTATCATTTTACAAAGCTGTAGGAAAATGTTTGTAATGTGTCTCGCTTGTGATAATTATTCTCCCTCTGGGGATCAATAAAGTAAACTTACTGTCATTTTATAGAGATACACATTTAATAAATCACAACTTTTCGATATGATGAACAATTAAAATATAGAACAAAATACACACATTTAGGCAGAGTTAACTTTTCATGTGTTTTATTGGTGTTTTTTAGTGCTTGATATCTAAATTTATTTCACCAGATAAAATACCTCTCCTGTGGCTCATAGCCAGATATGCAATTTGTCACAGAAATCCAAGAGTCTTTAAGTTGTTCTGGAAATGAGGGAGTTTAGTTTCAGTTGTTTTTGAAGGTTCCTTGACCCATTGTATGTGTGAAGATTTAAGTCCATAAATTCACCTGGAGGTCCAGATTCATTCCATTTTAACCCTTTATAGGGCAGTCATTGAAATACTCTGAAATTCAATATTCCAATCTTAGTGTGTTACTGGACATCGTCATTTACTGCAACGTTGGTTGCCAAGACAACAGTCTTTCTTATCTTGCCATAAAACATCTGAGCAGCACTTGCTAAAAAGTAAACAAAACAAAAATTACTCATATTCACTATTTACAACTTCAAAATTTCTACAAAATTTCTCTGAATCACTGTATTGTGTTATAAAAACCAACATGCTTCTTGATTTGGGACTTGCCCAAAATTTAATGTTTGCGGAAATTACCAAAAATAGTTAATGAATGCATTGGTAGTAGTCTTAAGACTATTGATGATTCATTCAGTATCATATTAGTTTATTCTTTGTTTATTCTTTATTGAGGATCCTCATTAGCTGACGCACAAATGCTAGGCTAGTCTTCCTGGGATCCCCTAAAATAAAAAAAAAGTTCAGGATGCAAAATCACAATCCACAGATCCAGTTACAGTAAACAAGAAAGGACAAGGAGAAGAAGAAAGAAAAATTCAATTCAAAAAGTTGTCCTGCAGGGTCAAGTTGATTGCTTATCCTGGGGGTCCAATGGTTGATCATTTATAAAGTTAGTTCTGGAGTTACAGGGGTAAAGCATTAGTTCTGGAGGTCCAGGAGTTGGTCGTTTGTTTTTGAGGTCCACAGATTGACAGTTTGAGTTGAAGGTTCTAGCAACTTATCGACACGTACATCACGTATAAATTAAAAGCAATTGACTGTCTTGCTTTTCCTAAAACTTGAGCAGGAGTTCTGTGACGGTTTGACGGACCCTTATCTCTCTGCTGGGACATCCTGAAGCTCCCTTGGTCCACCAGGCCGGGTCATGGAGGTTGGCCGGTCTGTCAGCCATCTTTGGGACTTGGTAGTAATCAATCAGGGGCCTCAACGCCACAGGGTTGTCTCTGAGTTCTGCCTGCATTCACTGAGCCATTTTGCAGCATACAAAGAAACAGTGTTGTTGTACATTGAGGATCAGCCGAATGTGAACGTGAGAAAACGTTTCATGCGTGGTCAATGAGGAGCAGGATCTAGCCACCCCAGAGATCAAAGAGCCCCTGTCTGAACGCTGACAGAGAGGGGAGACTCTGAGTGGACCGACATACAGATAAATAATGGGCTGCTGTCCAGAGAAGGTAAATGTTAGTGCTCAACATAGATTTAGCAAGGATAATAGCAATGATGAAATAGTGAAATAAAAGGAGGGTACCCTATTTAGTTTGGTTTATTTCAGTGAACATCAAAAGCAGTGCACCAGTGGATCTGAATGACTGTCAAGGATGACACATCAAAGACATACTGCCATGACACCAGTGGGTTATCATAATACGAATAACAAATCATTTCAAGAAAAATGCATTGTTTCAGAGGGACAGTCATCTTCTGCTGCCATTAAAACACTTCACTGCACACAGATTGTAAAGTCAGATATTCTGAAAATACAATAGATTTGCACAGAAGAAGACAAATCACCATTACTAAAGATTATTGTCATGTATGATAAAATTACAGGCAACTAATTTAAGTCTTTTTTTTTTTTTTTAACTCATGAACATGTGGCGTCAGGTCAGGTAAACTTTCAAGCATGCATTTCCTGTAAACAATAACCAAAATATATTGTCATGTCATGCACATTTGATTAGATTCCTTATAAATACGGATGCTCTGATGCTACACATGACAGTTGGCAAACTTGTCAAGAGTCTGGATTTGAACTGAGACCCCAGTGTGTACAGTGTGTAAAGCCTTGGCCAACAATGACAACACACTTATCACGCAGCAAACTCTTTATTTAGTCTTACCATTGTTTTCTATAAGGGCCCGGGGCATGATTTCCCCTCAACCAGTCTTGAGTTAGCGCTTTTTTTTCATTTGGTTGAATTGGTCCTGTGTTTTTTCCTGTTATTGTTCATTTATAGAACTGTCTCCTGTCTCGACACCACGGTCTGTTAACTTGGCCGTTTCCTATTTTACATCCTCCCATACATAAATTATGATATTCTGCTGCTGATAATGAGAGCTCCGGACAAAGAGGCCTTTTCTATCATTATAACGTTTGGATTCATTTATTTTGCGCAAACTCCTGCCTCTGCTCTCAGATAAGACAGCTGTTATTATTTGATTTCAATGAGGCCTCGGGTCTGTTTGCTGACTGTGAAAGTGCAGTTTGTAGATTTCTTCTAAGTGTGGGGCTGTGATGTAATGTGTCTGCAGGTATAAATATAGAGGCATGGCTGCACCGCGTACATGCAGATCAATGTCGTTCGGACGCTGAACTCAGTGCGCCTGTCGGTCTGGGAATGAGCGCAACTTCCACACGCTCCTCTCTGCCGCGCCGCTGCTTCTTCTTTCTCTTCTCGCTTCATTGGAAAGGCAAACGCCGGGAGGCTGCTTTCAGAGCCAGACCCGGGATGGGCTCTCTGGCGGCCCTGCGGACCGTCCTGGTCCTGGGCCTGGTGACCGGGCTGGCGGGATGCGCCCCGGGCCTGAACAGGACGGCGGACCGCTGGGAGGCCCTCTACTCCCGGTCCCTGGCGCGGATCCCAGGGGAGAAGCGGGAGGAGATCCGGCGGGACAGTGACTACCTCCTGGGTATTAAAAGGCTGAGACGCCTGTACTGCAACGTGGGAATCGGCTTCCATATTCAGGTGTTACCGGATGGTCGAATAACGGGGGTGCACAACGAAAATCGCTACAGTAAGTTGAGTTAATCATTCAATAATTAAAAAAAAAAAAAAAAAAAAAAAAAAAGTTAGTTTAACCTTTAACTATTTTTGTCACAACTTCCAAATAATTATTATTACTTTGTCTTTCCCAAGTGATTAATGATCATTATTATAAAATCATCCTCCGCATTTTGCATTTTTCACTCAAAATCATGTATTTTCCTATATTTAATTCTTTGATCATGTAGATGTTCATAAGAGATTAGAGTCAATTCAAAGGCTATTATATCAAAATAGAGAAATCGGAAGAAAAAGTCATTTTTTCAACAAAATCTATCATTAACTGAACAAACAACAAAAAACAAACTTCTACAACCACTGTCATTTGTCAAATTACATGGGAATTTCTGGTAAATAAATGTTTGAAACGATGATGGTGTTTCCACGTTCACTATGGAGCCTCTGAACGTCCAAATGGGTCATATCTGATGACCATGATGAGATGAGAAACAGTATTTTACCTGAATTATTTACATGTATTGATAGGATTATTGGTTCAGAAGGTATTAATCATTTTGCTTTTGGTCAGCAGTGAATATTTGTATCTTTATGGGTTAATGAGCTTTTGATAAAAACCATTTTGAGTTCAGATAAAACACTATTTGGTTAGTATTTGGTACCTGTCCACCTGCAGCCCTGACCTCACTGCCAACATCTGGACTCCTGCCGTAGTGCCGTTGAGCAAAGGTGCCGGTGCTTTCCGCCTTATGTGAAACCAGAGCCCGCTGTGATCCAGGCCAGCTTCCAGCCAGCTCCTAAAGTTAGGACACAGCATAGATCCATCTGTTAGGACAGATTAACCCCAGCGGTCCGGCCTATGCACCACAGTCCCCACATTCACAGACATGAAGAATAACAAACATTTATTTACTCTGAATGTCACATGTTAATCCCTGTCATCCCTGTTGCTGAATTGTGGTCCTATTAAAGTGACAATAAGCCCAGCGCTGGCATCAACAGGAAACTTCAGGGAACTTACAGCTTGTTGTTTTGTGCTCCCTCTGGACTATTTTGAGACAAGGCATAAAAATTCAAGCAGATACATTACACAAAATCTCAGTGAGGAATCCAAGACACTGTAAAGCATTTTAAATGATAGCAGGGACAAAGAATCACAGGCTTCTACCAGCTTGTCAAGGCTGAACTAGAAAAACTCCATCAGCAGGGGATGAGTCAACCTGCAGCTTTCATTTAATGCTGCTTATCTCCGAAAAATGCCACACGTCTGCTTCTAAATAGATGCTTTTTGGTCTGTTAGTTAATCATTGCTGTAAATTCTTGCGCTCAAACCTCACATGAAGTGTTAATTTATTGTAGGAAACCCACTAAGTACTATTTAAAGTCACACAAATTATTCTATTATCTTTACGCAAATTCTATTCATGCTTCGGAAAAGTAATAACTTTTTTCTGAGATGAATTTGTGAGCCTATTTGAAACAGTATCAGTCATCAAATTCAATAAAATTCAACAAAAATGACCTAAGCATCAAAATGCAAACACAGTAATCATGTTTAGTACAAGATTTAAGGCTTAGAGCTAGATTCTAGTGGCTGAATGACCTGCTCATCCTCTGGGACACATACTGCACAGTCCTGTTGTCTCTGTTGATGTGTCCATCAGGTTCTTTGTTTTTATGTGGGTGGTTTGTTTCCTCCAGGTCTTCTGCAGATCTCTCCGGTAGAGAGGGGAGTGGTGACTCTGTTGGGTGTTCGTAGCGGACTCTTTGTGGCGATGAACCGGAGAGGAAAGCTCTACGGATCTGTGAGTGGATCAGACCGTCTCCTCATCACCTGTCTTAAAAAAACACACCTTTCACGACAGCTGAAATAAAATCTCAGCTTCACTACAGATTCATTTTCAAAGGAGCCACATATATCCTATCCTATATATCAAAGGAATTAGATTTGACAAAAAGTATTTTAGAAGTATTCATGTCATTAGTTCCCTTCCCTGCCCTCCCAATGGCCTCACTTTTTAGACAATATACTCAAAAAAAGTTTAAATTGATGTTGAAATGATGTTCCTCCTTTACCCATTCATAAATCCTTTATTATTGTATTTATTGTCTATTTCTTAAACCAATTATTGTTCATTCTAAACTGATTGAACTCATTTTAACTACATTTCCTCGATGCAGATTGTAAATTTCCTCGAGGTTTTGACCACGTGACATAATGACATCGGTGAAAAAGTCTTATACATTAGTGACAATGAAGCCAATCCTAAAATTAAAGACTCAAACAGAACACTTGCAAAAGAACACTTTTAGTGTAGGTTAAAGCATTAAATCAGTGGCATTTAATTGTCTCAAAGAAAGGCGTGTTCAGAGGATGCTGTAACACCTTATGTAAAGTTATTAAAATAAGTTGCATGAGACAAACAGAAACTGAATGTCAATAAATACTATAAATAAGATGTAATTGTTGTGAAGCAGGTGGTTGTATATGACTTATAATATATATACATATTAATCTATAGACTGTATGAGAATAAAGAGTAAAAAAGTGAGATAGAATAACAACACTTTCTGATGTGACATCTGATTTAAAGAAGTCATTTTTTGCTGTATAAACCTGGAACAGCTTGAATTAAGTTCCACAGTAATAAAAATTTACCTCCAATGTGTCTGTTAATAAAATGGCCTGATATTTTTTGTATGCACATGTAATAATCATAAACTCAAGCCTCTGTTTACATATGTGGTTCACAGTAACAACTATTTTTCTGCAGAGTTGACTGTTTTTGATTCAGCTGTGCCATTAATACAGTCTTTCACTCACTAAGACATGTGTTAGGTTTTCATTTTGCTGCAAATTATGTTAAACACTAGTGTGTAAGTAGGTAGTAATTACAAAGAATCTGGACAATAGCTCATACACAGAATGGTTTCATGAACAGAAACCAGTCCAGATGTGGGTTACGAAGTACAAAGTGTGGGAAAACAGCACAGTCCCATATTCAACATGTAAGAACTGAACAAAACCATATGAACACCAACTAACAGGCTATTATTTCACCAAATGAGAGTAAATAATACAATCATAATCAGGCCATGGTGTCTGCAGTCCTGCCTGTCTCACATCATTCACCATCTCACAATCTTTTTTGTACAATAGCCCCGCCGTCATAAATAATGCAATTGTTTGATCGCTATCACAAGGAACAATTCAGACCTTCAGACCTCAGTCCCCCTCCATCTTTGTTTTGTCTCTCCAAACCTCTAACAATCGTCATTTTTGACTGATCCCTGTCCCTTCTTTTCTCTTTCAGTTACACTACAACAATGAGTGCAAGTTCAGGGAGAATCTCCTGGCCAACAACTACAACGCCTACGAGTCGATGGCCTACCCGAGGATGTACATCGGCCTGAGTAAGAACGGCAAAACAAAAAGAGGAAACCGAGTGTCACCAGCCATGACGGTGACACATTTCTTGCCAAGAATCTAGTGGCCTCATAAATAGACTTCACCTCAAATATGGAGACGGAGGAAGGGGGAACTCCGAACCGTGATGCACTTTCACTCTAAGCTATATGCAAGTGTATCATATCTGATTTTTTTTTTTTTTTTTTTGCAATGTATATAGTAGTTTTTTTTATTTATGTTTAACGGCGGTTTTGTATTTTTTTAAGCGGGTTTGTCTTCACTGTGGGTGGGTAAGAGGGGATCAGAGATGCTGATAATATTATTATTATTTATGTTCTCATGTTGTAATTTATCTGACATTTGCTGCTATTGAACGGATGTGGATCTTCTTTGCACTGATGGGAAAACATGCGACAGTGCTCGGGAGGCATTTGCAGCGTCATTCGGAATCTACAATTGGAAAACAGGATCTTTTTCATGTCTTAACCCGACGGTAAAAGAGACCTAGGCCGCGAATGTCTTTGGTGTCAGGAGTGGCACTGATTGCCCAATGCTCCGGCTCTTTTGTGTGGCACTGGAGTCTAATTGAAACAGTATCATTTTACTGCTGGCAAGAGAGAGAGAGAGAGAAAGAGAAGTGGGGAGGAGAGACGAGGAGAGGAGGCGGGGTGGGGGGGGATCGAAGAACCCCCAACCTCCACTGGTCTGTTTATAGCTCTGACAGAGGGGGGTGGGGGGTGAACTCTGAACTTTTCTGCCGTCAATCTCAGTCAGATCTATAAGACTGCCGATAGAGAGAGGCATCCTCTCTGACATTATATAAGTGGGGAATTTGGGAGTTTAAAGGCAAGGTCAAAGTGCTGAAATGCTACGGGGAAACTGTAGCCTTGACTGCGGAATCGGGCTATTCTTTATGTCAAGTTATTTCTGATTGTCTGCTTGCTGCTGCCCTAGAATAAGTAAGTCTGTCTCATTGGTGGGTTGCAGGTTGTTTAGCAACATTGCTCCGCCCGGGGGAGGTTGACAGATATTTGTGTCATTGCCAGTTTTTTTGCTAAAATTAGTTTTTCCTAGAAAATGTAACATACTCATTGATCTTTGCCAGTATTTAAAGATTTAGTGTGTGAGATTTAGTGACATCTAGTGGTGGAGTTGAAGATTGCAACCCACTGAACCCTTCACCCCCACCTAATTTACGGTGACTGCAAAAAACATGGAAAATTATTTATTAGAAACATTGTTTGTTTCACTTGTTGCAGACTTTTTAGATAAGTGGATTAACTCTGGTCTACACTTTAGCATGATAGATAATATTAATGCACATTAACATTAACTTCCACCCCCTTTACATAAAAAAGAAGAAGTCTATTTTGAGATACGTAGAAACATGGTGGTGCAATATGGTGAACTATTCACAACTCATTATAAGGTAACGAAAACAGTAATTCTTGCAAAACCATTTTTAATGAATGTTATATACCAATTCACCCAGTCGATGCACCTAAATCTTGCACAATGGACTTTTAAAAGCATAATATAACATATGTGAAGAAATATATATATAAGATTATTTTTTTCTTTTTACGCCATTTGATAACATAGATTTAAAAATTAGCACCCTCCCAGACTTTCTCAGTTGCCTAAATCCATGATAACAAGTTGTGAAAATCCATTCTTTCTTCTAAATACCTGTTTTCTGCTCCTGAAACAGGGTGTAACATCTAGCTCAAAAATGCAGCCTAAAATCAACAAATTACCAGCAGACTCCATATAAACAAAAATACTGTATAACTATTACACAAAAAAAAGAAAATGACAGATTTTAACATTAAAACACACACTTATGTCACCTAAGGTTAAACTAAAAAGGCAAACTTGCTTATGACTAATGATGCTTAATGTAGAGATTTTTTTTTCTGCTAACCCAGTAGTTAGCATTAGTTCTTTCATTCTCTCTCTCTTCTCTCTTTTTTTTTTTTTTAAAGAAGATAAGCTCCAAAGTAAGCGTTTTTGTTTCCTCATAAATGAATGAATTTCAGGATATCTGATGTGTAAGTAAGTAAACTGCTAATTTTACAATACTAATAATTTTCATGTTAGTTGTCACCATTAATTATCTAAGCTGCAGGTGGATTTTACACACTTATCTGTTCTTCTAAAACCTTTAGATGATCTGATCTCATTGTAAGTAGAATAAATACAACACAAAACAAGGCTGTAAATGCTGTAAAGTGAGCAGGTGTATTTTTGTGTAGTCATGATAGCATTTAGCTGTTGGTTAGCAACCACTTTTTTGAGACACTTACGTTTCAAAAGGTATCTGCTTAAATTATGTCATAGAACATAACATGAAAATGTCTTAAGTTTGTGTTCACCATAGACCTTATTTGACACTTTCTTACCAAAAACCCACTAACTTCAAGATGTTATAAATGCTAACTCTCTTGCAGCTTAACATTTTTAGTTTGTGACAAAGAATCAATAATTCCAACTCAAATGTAACGTAAACACAGTCCAGGGTTTCATTTTCCCATATTGCCTTTTATGGTGGCTGTTGACTTTGTTTCTCTGTAAAGTCACTTAAAATGCTTTGGTCTAAGGGTCTAAGTCTCGTGAAGGACAATCTTCCCTCAGTTTTTTAAAATAATTTCTCAGGCTATACATCAGTGTCATTTACTAAGTGCATTTCCTTCCACAGTGACAAACAACAACAACACACTCAGGATGAAACAAATACAGTTTCTCGAGGATACAAATTTTGGAATAGTTCCGGTACAATCTATTTCCAATTGCTTGTTTATTTTATTTACCCTCTTCACAGGCTGTACTTTAACTTCCCAGTATTAGCTGCGTTTACTGTGCTTGTTTTCTCAGACACTTTCCTCCTTGTATTTGTCCCTTCAGAGTCTCTCTGTCTCTCTGTGAGTCCAGCTCTGGTGGCCATGTTGTCCTAGTTGCGCCTTGTCACGTTCCAGCTATCTTTATCCAGTGATTTACTTTTAGAAAGGATAATCATGGGAGAAATATTTACGGACAGCTGTTGGACTGTACTATATGCTAGGGCCAGTAACCCTATATTTTTCTTTATATATTTTGTAAATATAACCTCTATGTAACTGAAGGTGCTGGTATTCCTTTCGGGGGGAGGACAGTTTTAAACCAATAGAGCTGGGTGGGAATTGGTGCCATGTGTTTGATTGAAAATCCATCAATCACCCATAACCAAGGGACTTGTGAGAGACAGGTGACCACATCTTATTCTTTTTCAGCTTTTCTTTCTGTTTTTTGTATCTAGACCTTTTGTTTGAAATGGTTTCGATCTTAGTTTCAACATTCCACACATGATAGCGCATCACTGAAACCGGCCGAACCAAAATGGAGGAGCGTTTGATTGATTTGATTGATTGGACTGGTTTTATTGGTCGAGCATAGGTGCCTTCGTTCAGGGTGATGATGCATTAGTGCAGAGGCCGGCTACACTGCATGCACACGCCGGGTATTAAGTTGCAAATAGCTCAAGCAAATATCATGCAAACTGTCACTGTCGTGGCTTTAGGTTCCTGCAAACCGGCATGGATATGGAGGCAGATCCCAGCAGTGCAGTGTTGTCAGATACATCCGGATACTTACATTTTCCAAATAAGTACAAAAGCTACTGTGTGCTTGTCTTAAAATATCTCTTGTTACAATGTCCTTAGTGAAATCTACATCTCAGCAGGTCAGCGATGATGTGTGCAGGTATAGTGTTGTGTCTGGTGCTCACAGATGTGCATCGGCGTTCTCCGGTATCACTGCTTTGCATGACAGGCATCATGTTTACAGTAGATTACCCTTGTGCTTTCTGTCACTGACCCAGGACCAGCCCTCTACTCCGGCTGCTCGTTTGGTTATCAGTCCAAGCAGCACCGCTGTAGCTCTTAAGTCAGCAGTCTGGAACTGGTGCACAGCTCACTTTCTGCTCCAAGGGTCCAAAAGGTCCTCAAATGCCGGCTCATGTGGACGTAAAAAGGCCGGTGCACCAGTTACAGACTGGGGTTTTAAAGATTCTGTCTGACTTTATGATATCACCCAACTGTAGTTTAATACCAACTCAGACTGAACACTGAACTCAATGACATGAGTACCGTAAGAAACATATGTGAACTACACTGTCAATGTCAGTAAATATTCCTTGGGATTCCTGCAGACTTGGACTTTTTCATGTTTTGCCAAATTTCAGGAGCTTCACTGTACTTCTTCATGTTGTATTAAATACAAATGATGCCAAAACACTGATATATTGGAATTAACAAAATCAATTCTTGTGTTTTTAACAAATGTTACCTACAATTTGAAGTTAACATACACTGTCATCATAAATTGTCAATTGATTGTGTTCTGTCCAGACTGGTTTTCACACATCTGTACATGCAAAGTGTCCAAACAGTCGCTGCTTCCTTCTACCTGCTGTTCTGTCTGAGTTCAGGGAAGGCATCTCCTATTGCAAAGTGATGACGATATGATACTGTACTATCTATTATTCTGAGTCCTGTGGCCTTATGACAATTTTGTATCAAATACTTTTATCAGTTTTCCTGTAGTTTTATACAGGATCTAATGAAATGTAACTCTGTATGTGCTATGCACATGGCTTAAGTCTAACTTAAAGGAAGTTGATAATAAAATCCTGATCCCCAACATTTTAAGTGTGTTTTTATCTGTATTTGTCACGAGGTTGTCTTTTATTAAACAGTACCCTTTTCTATTACAGATCTGTCAAGTTTTGTTGTTTTTTTTTTTTTCAACAAATACATCATATAATTGCAAATTTATGAATCATCAAACAGCAACTTAGTAATTTTCTCCTTTCTATGCTACACACTTTATTTTAATGGCAAGATGTTACAAGTTTTCCTCCATTGCATTTGTGTGACAATTTCACTTTCAAGTTACTTTGCAGATTTCAGTCAAGTTACTTCATTTGTAGCTGTAGGTAGGTTTATTTTGCCTCTAGCTGGTCATATCTACTTAAACAGACAAATAACACAATAAAACAGTGACATTCATAGTAGACACTGTTAGTATAAAACACGATTTAAAAAATACTAGAATATGGACACAAAAGACATAAAAGATGAATAAATAATAATTAAATAAAAGGACTTCAAAAAGCAGCATATTAATTAAAACCCATTGTTAAAAAAAAGAATAAATGAGTAGAGTAAATTGTAGTTGAAAATCTTGCTGCAGCTTTTTCAGCTCAGTAATAGCTGCATAAACAATACTGTTTTCTAATGCTTTATTCTGCACTGTGGGAGTAAAACCTATATTTAATAAATTAGGATGCATAATTATAGCTTCAGCTACCCAACAATTTATATAGTCATTAAAACAAACCTCAGCATTTCCAGCTTCAACATTAATAACTACATAAATGCCTCAATCATAAGGCATTGTCCGATGCCCAGTCCAATACAGTGAGGATGAATGATCCTCTGTAACGTTCAGTCGTGTGTCGTAGTGAGGTGAGTCGTCCAGTGCAGCTTCTTCTCTGGGTGGTTAGAAAAGTTTGAAGAGGATGAGCTGAAATACATCCACCCTGAAAACATGACATGTGACGACCCTTCAGAGCTGATGGTATTTAATGGTGTTTGATCCCTAATAGCACTGTGGTTTCAACAAGCCTCCATGTCATTGTGAGACTTCCTGAATGCATCATAAAATGGTCTTTACTTTCTACATTTCCTTCCTGTCAGTCTCGCTGTGTTGCGTTTGATGTCATATCTCCTGTAGTGCGTCCTTGCCCGGAGCAGGACAGGTGTTCACATGCTTTACATATGTATTTGTGTCGTGCGCTAAAACAGGCCTCGTCACAGACCCAAAGAATGACAGAATGACAGCTTTCTGCTCCTGGAAACCAAGGCCAAGCCCGGTTAAAGCATATGAACCAGGGGTGTCAAAGTCATTTTAGTACAGGGGCCACATACAGCCCAATATGATCTCAAATGGGTCGGAAGAATATATTAATAACAATGAAAAAAGTACATGTGTACATCTACAAAGGTACCTTAAAAATCAGAATAACATGAACAACCTGAAATTTCTTAAAACAAATAAATGCAATTGCAACAATATTATGCCTCAGTTTACCATTTACATTACAATTTATAGATCATAGTGGATTTACAAATACACAAAAGCTTTAGCAACAGGCAGAATGTTGTTAAAATTGCACTTACTTCTCTTAAGACATTGCAAGTTGGTCATATGCCTTCAATTTAGTCACATTTTTTGTGAAAGGACAGTTTATAAATGTAAACATTTTCATGTAATTTGGTCCTTGTTTATATGTTACTATGATACTACTAGCGCGTTGACCCATGAGGAACCACAGGTCATATTCACACAAATATCTAGGGACTGAAAGTAGTAAATGCACTGTTCCTGTTTTAAACTTAATTTCCTATCATGCAGCATGGTACTGCACTTCTGGTCAACCAAGCAACGTGATTCTAAGGCTATTGTATTCCAAAATGACAAATATCTCTGAAAATATTGGTCCTATCAACTTGCTGAGATATTTAATGTGGAGATGGGACTATCCCTCAACTGTAGGTATCAAATTTGCCAGTTAAAAATGTCTCAATTTCTCAGAACTGTGCAGATACACACACACACACACACACACACACACACACACACACACACACACACACACACTGTGAGACCCTCCAGTATTGCAGTGTTTTTCAACCTTGGGGTCGGGACCCCACATGGGGTCACCTAGAATTGAAATGGGGTCACCTGAAATTTCTAGTAGTTGATTAGAAAAAAAATTTAAAAAATAAATAAAAAAAATAAAATAAAAAATATATGGTGAGTTGAGAGACAATCCCAATACATAAAAGACATGACAAACTCTGAAGCTGAAACTGAAGCACTGTGGTTGTGTTTATCTTTCAAATGTTCATTGTGGTCGGTTTCAGATGCTGTAGCTCTTTCATAATTCATAGTTTGAGTTCTTGTTTGTTCAGTATTAATTGTCAGCCTTGTAAATACAAGCTGGACTGACTGTACATATCCTGACCAGGGAAAATCAAATTCTCATTTTGTGCAGTAATCTACACCTGGCTTTTCTGCCTCCGTCCATAATAATATACATTACATAGCCTGGATGTCATCTAAAATTAATGTTTATTCGCAACATAGTATAGCAAACTATTACATGATCAAAAACAAATTAATTTTAGCTGAAAAAAAAAAAAGTGTCCGGGGTCACCAGAAAGTTGTGATGTTAAAATGGGTTCACAAGCCAAAAAAGGTTGGGAACCACTGCAGTATTATGATATAGATTTTACTGGTCTGACACACTTTAGATCATATTGGTCTATATGTGGAACCTGAACTAAAATTATTTTGACATCCTTGATTGTTAATATCTTCAGTGTAATTTCTGCATTTCACAAATTTATCCCATGGGCCATATTGGACCCTCTGGCAGGCCCGTTTTTTATGTTTGACACCTGTGATATAAACCGACCTAAAGATAGAGCCTGGCCTCCAGCATCTTCACCCCTATTGTCTGCGAGGTGTACACTTGGCCTGAATACAAACACACACCTGCTGGATGAAATGTCTGACTCTTTCAAGCCTAGCAACATGTGAAGGGGAAAAAAGAGTTAACAACAGTGTGAGCGCTAACAGACAGAGGTGATTTAACAGCCGTTTACTGGTGTCTGAGTGGACACACAGGTAGGTGAGGAGAGTTTAGGTCAAATGTCACCTCCTGCCTCTCAGACGCGCTTTGATGTGGGCTTAGCTAACGTGTGTTTGTGTGACAACAGACGACATCAGTATTTGAATTATTTTAAATCTTTCAAATGGGGAGAATTTGCTTGAATTCACCTTGTCAGGCAATGGAAAAAAGCAAAAAAAAACACAACAGCAAAAAACAGATGAATGCTAAAATGTCCGATAAGTGGCCTCCAGTTTGACCCGGCGACGCTGACTGACACTGTTATGAGTAAATCAATTAGCAAAGCAAACAAAGTCAAACGTGTTGGACTAGCTGGCTGCCGTTTGGATAGTCCGGAGGCAAATCAGGTGCTTACTGGGATCATTCAAATGTCCACAGCAGCTGCAGATGGCAACCAGTCCGACTGACCCACTGCCACACAGCTGACAATCACACACGCAGACACACACCTTCATGTTCACTGACACATCAATACAATATGTGACATCCTACCATCAGACTCATACGGAACCAAACCCTGAGACTCAGCAGAAATGTATTTATAAACTGAGTAAATGGGCAAATTCTGTTCTGTACAGATGTTTGTGTTCATACATCATTAACCTAAAGAGACCCAGAACCTCTCTTTTCTCTACATGTAACCTTTACTCTGTGATGTATTTTAGTACTGTCCTCATTTTGCATTTTTCACTGAAAATAGGGTATTTAATTTAATCCATAAAGACCCAAACATCCATCACTGATGAAAAGCATCTACTGATATAAACTGTTTAATACCTGTTGATCCACTAATCCTGTCAATCCATGTAAATAATTGGTGTAAAATGCAGTTTGTCGTTTTTTCATGGTCATCAGATATGACCCATTTGGACATTCAGAGGCTCTGTAGTTACCGAGGAATCACCGTCATCTTCTACAACATCGATTCACCAGTTAAACCCGTGGAGTTGGATCAATGACAGTGGATGAACACGCTTGTTTTATGTTTATTTAGTGATAATGTTTTACTGAAAAAGTCACTTTTTCTGCAGTTTTCTCTGTTTTGATATGATAACCTTTGAATTAACTCAAAGCTTTTATGAACATCTATATGATCAGTAAATTAAATATTAAAAAAAATACATGATTTACAATGAAAAAAACTGCCACAAAAGTACCACTGGGTCTTTATGGGTTAAAGTTCATGTTGTCATTCAAGAGTAAATTCAAAGGTTTAATCAAATCAAATTTTATTTATATAGTGCCATATCATAACAAAAGTTACCTCATGACACTTTGATGTCACAGAAGCCAGACGCAAACACTTGGTGACAGTGGTGAGGAAAAACTTCCTTTTAACAGGCAGTGTGAACATGACCACAGTGAGAGAAATAGACAACTCGAGTTTTCTCTACCACTCTGCGTATGATACACTGTGATGTCGCAAACATTACCATAAAGCAGAGCGGCTCTGTCGAAAAAGGGCCGCTGTCAGATGTAAACAAACAGTAGGCTAATGAGCTTAATGAGCTTCATACCGTTCATCAGCTGCCGGATAAGCAAGTGGAGAAAACGAGCTGAGAAGTAATTTGGACGTAGGAAGAGACTGAATGCCTCATTGGCATTTGGGAAGAACAGCGTAAGTTGGAAATGCTCGATAACGCACAAAAACTTCAAAGTATTCAAGATTTTCAGTGAGCGCATGAGGGAACATGGCTTCCACTTGTTTACATGGACGTGGTGTTGGGGGCATGGAGCAGTGTGAGCACGAACTGAAACAAGGTGATGCACAACAGTGTAACACATTGTAATACATTCGGAAGGAAATTCAGGTGTGAAAATACCCTAAGCTAACAGATCTAAGCTAACAGAGCTATAATGTAAACTATCAGCTGATGCAGCATGTGAAGAATATAAGACACTGTTATGTTCAGTGACTGTCAAAATAAGCATCTATTATTTACTGAGTGATACAGTCTGTGGATACATAGAGTTAATTCATCTGTGTTTTGGTCATAAGGGTGTTCTGGTACAAGACTTACCACTGCTGCTGAGAATTTGGAATATCAATACTACATGGGACTTTACTGCTCTGCACTTTAGAAATAAAACTTTTTAGTTATTTATAGGCAATTTTCGGGGGGGGGGGGGGGTATTGTTATTGCTATTTTATATCAGTATTTTATTCTTTTATCAGTCATTTATATTATTTACTAAATGCTGCAACAGTCAGGGACCTTAGTACAATGTTTCGTTTCTGTGTATTCTATTTGCTGAAATGACAAATAAATTTGAATCTTGAATCTACACCACATTAACTTGAAAAACATCTTCTTTCTACATTTATAAGGTTTAATAAAGGTACAGTATTTTGGAAGATGCTCCAACTTTCTGGAAAGTTCAACTGGAACTGTGGTTTGCATATCAGACAGGAATGTTTCTGTTGTGGATGATCTCTTGGAAATAAAATACTTGAACTAAATAAAAATACACTGACCCCAAAGTCAAAGCAGCCTTTTGTGTTTGTGGGAAGAACCAGTACCGTCCAGTCTGTCTGAGATGTTCCAGATGTTGAGCAGTAAACTAAGGGTACTTCTAAAGACGCCCTCCTCCCTCACCTATTTCCCACTTTCATTTCCTGTGTACTTGTTTGTTGTATAGATGTGTGACTTTGGGAAATGGTGTGGAATCCAGTGTATTCACACAGCCCATGATCACGGCAGCACTGGATTCCTGATCAATCCGACTTAACCTGCTTTTGACAGGTTTTTTTCAATGTGTGTAGGAAATTAGCTGTTGTAAATTATTTTTATGGTGACACTGTACAATCTGTTTATATGAAACAGACAAAAAAAAGCCTTTTGGTTGAGAAGAGAAGAGAAGAGAAGAGAAGAGAAGAGAAGAGAAGAGAAGAGAAGAGAAGAGAAGAGAAGAGAAGAGAAGAGAAGAGAAGAGAAGAGACTTTGTTATTGTATTTTCATACAATGACATTTCCTATTCTTATTCTTATTCTTATTCTTATTCTTATTCTTATTCTTATTCTGCGTGTAAATACAAAAGATAATACAACAGGATAGAGAACCAAATTGAAAAAAAAAAAAAAACTCTCCTCATTTTTAAACTTTTTTTTCTTCATTTTATTCCCATTTTTCAAGTATTTTACTCATTTTAGTCTCATTTTACAAGAATTTAGTCATTTTTATTCCATATTTGAAGGTTTTTTTTCTTTAAGTTTTCTCTATTTTTCAAGTATTTTGCTTATTTTATTGTCATTTTACAAGTATTTGTTCACTTTTATTCCATATTTCAAGGTTTTCTGTTTAAGTTTTCTCTGTTTTTCAAGTATTTTGCTTATTTTTTTTGTCATTTTACAGTATTTGCTCAGTTTTATACCATATTTCAAGTTTTTTCGGTTCATTTTCCTCCCATTTTTCAAGTATTTTGCTAATTTTATTCAAATTTCTCAAATATTTACTCAGTTTCATGCTGTATTTCAAGATGTTTTTGGTTTATTTTCCCTTGTTACTTTTTTTATCGTTAGTTTGTTTTTTAATCTATCGTATATTTTACAGTGATTTCTTTCTCCACAGCCCTGCTTTTATTGTCTTTTATCTTCTGACCACTGCCTTCTAGTGGACAAAAGCATATACTGTACAACCAAACTACAAACTGAAACCACTATAGTCAAGGGTTATTTCAATCAAATGTCACTTTCCATACCAATTAATAATGTCTTAATAGTAAAGTTTTATTTAAATGCAACTGGTTCAGCTTTTATGGTTGGGGTTGTTTTCTTCCATTTTGAGTTGTTTATTTATACTTGCTTTGATTTTAAGGCATATAATCTACCAAAGCACAGAAAAGAGCAGCACATCTGCAGACCTTCTTATGTTTCAGTGGGGATCAGTAGGTGTGCACGTCCATGTAGATTGATTGCTTGCACAGTCACAACTTCCACTGCACACAAAAGCCCAGTTTTGTGGCCTGACATCATCATGCTAAGTCCTAAAGTGTCTCTGAGCCAACAAATAGCTGAGAGGAGCTCTGACTCAAACAGCATCATCAACATTACAAGGCAGCCATGCTTCTCAAATGTCAGCAGGTCAACACCGTAGCTGTCTGGTCTGCAAGACTCATTTCATCAGCTGGACTGGACTGGGGGGTCTGTAACCAAGTAAACAAATCTCCACAAACAGCTCCATGCATTTTGCAAAGTATTACTGTTCACTGTATCTTGATTTTTATTTATTTATTTATTTATTTATTTTTACCATTCATTTTTAACTATTTTTTAATTGTATAGACAGCTTGTGTTTTTTTTTTACTAATTAAGGTGGCACTTAATTCATATTCACACAACTTTCAACAAAACCCACAACCTGCTCTTGTCTGTTATTGTGTACAGGAGAGTGCATGCAATTCCATGTTTGCCTTAAAGTTGCAGAGGAATGACAACTGTTGCTTAGTTTATTAATATTGTCTATTTATCATAAAATATTTTTATTTTACTGTCATCAGCTGCTTCTTGTCAACTCAGGTTGTTACTTTATTCACTTTTTTTAATAATCATTGAACCCTTATAGACTTAGAATTATTTTTGTGGTGCCTTGAATATTTGTCAGCTGAGTGTATTATTACCATTTATTATAATATTATCCTCTGCACTTTGCATTTTTCAGTTCAAACAAATGGTGCCAGGCACAACAAACCCCGCCCCTTGCATGTATTGTAGCTTATTTTAGCATTGATCCAGCTGATGTCATCATGTCTATGCTTGTGCTGATGACAGCATATCAATTGCCTCTTTATTTGTGCCAAGTTTGAAGTTAATTGAAACAAAATTGATGTTTTTGAAGACATTTGAAATTTTCTCCATTACAAGTAAACGGCAGAGGAAAAAGATATTAAAGATTCTTTAAAAAAAAATTTTTGAGCTTTGACCTACTTTTCCCAAAATGTAACCATATGTATTCTGGGTCACAGGCAGTCTATAAACCCAATTTTGTATAAATTCAACCAATAGTTTTGCTGCTAGAGTGTAAACAAACAAACAAACCAGACCAAAAACAATACTCCTTGCCTCCCTGTCGGGGGGTGGGGTAATCAGATATTTTCCTATATTTAACTTGTGTAGATTTTCATAAAAATCTCATAGTAAATTCAACTGTTATTATATCAAAACAGAAAATGCTGAAGAAAAAGTAACCGTTCAGTAAACTAGACAAGCACTCGGATAGCACAGACCTCCGCCAAGGCAGATCAGCCCCCCCCCCCACCCAATCACCCCCAAAATTTTATCATTTGTTCCTTGTGCCAGTCTCAACATTTCCTGAAATTTTCATCCAAATCCATTCATAACTTTTTGAGTTATCTTGCACACGGACAGATAGACAGACAGACAAACAGACAGACAAACCAACGCCGGCAAAAACATATCCTCCTAGGCGGAGGTAAAAATGTCATTTATCAAACTACATGGGTTTTATTGGTGAATCAGTGTTGCAGAATATGACAGCGTTTCCATGATCACATCCAAAGAATACCTACATGATGCTTCTGAAAAGCTGGGAAACTGCTTTTTACCTGTACTATTTCATATTAATTCACTCATTTATAAGATTAGTGTCTTAAAGGTTGTTAATTATTATTATTAATTATTAGTAGATGATTTTGGGCACCAATCACTGTTTAGGTTTTTGAGGGATTTAAACATCACTAAGTAAAGCTGTTCCATAAATGTTGTGTTTGCTAATATTAATAATACCTAACTCATGTAATGTATTAAGAGACTAAATAGCATTAACTGGCCTATTTACCAGTAGTTGACAATACTACATAATCCAATAAGAACTGATGCAAAACTTAGTTACTGCCGCTAAGTTACACAGTTATCAGGCTGGGCATTTTTTAAAATTTTTAAATTACACACTGATAAACTTCATGACAGACTTCCCTGATGGTCTTAGAATGAAATTTGTTGAACATAACTACAGTATAAATGCCTGCCAGGAAAAGCATGATTTATTGAGTAAACAAAGCTTCACATTTCAGATCCAGCCAAAGTTGCTGCCAAGCAAAGCCCACACCAAGTCACACTGTGAATTACGCCTCATGTTAATTGAATTTCATTTAATTTAATTAGCTGACTTATTTAAAAAATCAACTCCTTTCTGCCAGGCTGTTTTAATATCACTGTATATTTGGACATTTTAACATGGGGGTCTATAAAGAGGAAAAGCTTGGGAAAAATATGAAAGGTGTCAAAGGTGAAACACAATTATTTTAACCCTTTCATGCATGAATTCTGAAAAAAGTATCTAGACTTTTTATAGATTGAATTTATTACTCAAAATTAGGCTAAAGTTGAAATACATTTTGAATTTATTTAAAAAATATGGTTTTATTAAGATATTTAACCTCCTGAGACCCAGGAAAGAACAAATTTTGGCTTTTTTTTTTTTAATTAAATAATTGCATATTTTGGAAACATCATGATGCAACAGTTTTTCCAGATGATTTTTTTTTTTTAAATTATGGAAAGTCCTTTGTGGTAGACAGTGTTTGTTTTTGTTGTTTTTTTTTTCATAAAGCTGTGAAACTCTTTGCCACAAGCGAGGACAGAAAACCCATAGCTGGGTCTTATGAGGTTAACTTTATGAGCACACAGAGCAGTCCAAATTCTAAAACCAAGATGATCCTTTTTTCCACAGTATTAGGGTCTATATAGACTGCTCCCACGTGTTTTGGAGAATATTGCCGTTATAACCCTTTGGAAAGTATGTGTCCACAAATATGGACGTCATGCATGAAAGGGTTAATCTGGCTGCCATCACTTACACCTACAGAGGATTAAAGAAAGTCTCAGTCTGTGGTAGAGTGAGTAAAACCCAGTTTAGTGTTAACCCTTTGTAGGGCACATGTTGAAATACTCTGAAATTCAAAATTTTAACATTAGTGTGTTATTGGACATCATCATCTACCTCTTCGTTGGTTGGCATGGCAACAATCTCCCTCCTCTTGCCATAAAACATCCAAGCAGCACTTGCTAAAAAGTAAACACATGCAATATAACAACTGTTATAATGTCATAAACTGATGAAAATCACTCATATTCACTAAAGACAGCTGCAAACTTTCTTTAAAATAGTATAGTGTTATAAAAACCAGCATGCTTCTTGACCTCACTGAGGCCCCATATTTAATGTTTGTGGAAATGACCAAAAATAGCCCGATAAAGTGTTAAACAGCTCAGTGAACTGCATCTCTAGGTGCACATGAAACACATCACCAACACCAGAATAGCTGTTATCTCAGTATATTCCACCTTGTTCTTTAAGATGGAGCTGAAAAAGTATTAAAAGAAGAGAATATCCCCACTGTCTGGTCATGATGAAACTGAAGAGTCACCGTCAGTGACTGTGAAGACACAGTTACAATGACATTATCTCAGTGACTTTCAGGTGTGTGGTCTTTCTACCTCTGTATTTACTGCCTGATACTTTTAGGTTTACTACCAACACCTTCATACATGAAGCATAATTCAAACAGTAAAAACTACTTGTTTTTCACTTTTGATTATGATACATTTTTTTCTATTATAAGATTCCACTAAAAGCAGCAGGATTCCTTTGTGGACCCAGCCTCATGTGGACATTTGAGGAACACCATCTTTTGTCACTTCCACTCTGACTTCATTCTTCTTGTTAAAATGACACAAGAAGAAGTTTGATGATGTCATAAAGTGATGTGGGCTCATGGTAGTTGTTTTCACCGTCGCAGCCATGGTAAACCTATATGATGCAGAAATCGTGTATTAAAGTGGATTCACATTACATTTATTGATGTACGTTCACATTATATCATTTGATTCTACTGAAATACCGTATAGCAGCGTTAGCATCAATCTGATGTCGAATGGAACATGATTGTACCTTGAACTGAACAACAAATCAACCTGAATTAGATATAATGTGAATCAATTGTATACTGTATAATCTGTAGCCTGGTCAGGTCTAGATATCCTAACATAAACATGTTACATATTAATTACATCTCTAAACTCCTGCTATTAAGACGTCAATCAGCAGATGAGGCCGGTTTGAGTCAGCTGTGTGGTTCCCATTTCAATTTGACACATAAACCAACCGATGTCCTTTTGAATCCGGTTCTGTGCAGTGAGTTAACAAATGACCACATGTACCATCAGCGCTGCCAATTACCGACCGGTTTGAAGAATGTACTTTATCTAAAAGAACTGAGGGTGTGTCGAAGAGGCAAGAAATATAAGTACATTTTGACTTCAGTCCTGTGAGAGCAGAAGTGGTTTTTGTCTTATTTTTATTCAAGATTTGACTGGTTTAGTTTAGTTTTGAGTTTTATGAGGAAAGTCTTCATTTGTTAAAGCGACTAATGGTACATAGAAAGAATCCATGACATTGTAAATGGTTTATTAAAGACTAAAGGTCTTATATTGTGCAAAGCATTTAATTCATAACCACATAATTTTAATAATACTACTTTTACACACTTATTTATGTACATTTCTTTAATTATATTGGTAATATATTGTGTAGTACATGTTGTACAAATTGCTGTTCGTACTATGTTTAATAGTGTATTAACATGTATACATGTTTGTACATTTAGAGCTTGTATATTTTTTTTTTTTTTTCATTTATTTATTTATTGTATTTTCATGAACATCTATACGATTTGTGAATTAATTATAGGAAGATACATGATGTACACCAAAAAAAAAAAAAAAAAAGCAAAATACAGAGGATAATATTCTTTTAAATACTGGTGATAAGTTGTTAAAGGAAGGTAGAAATAGAAAAAAAAAAATCATTTGGGAACTGCCACAAAGGTAGCACTGGGTCTTTATGAGTTAAAGTAAAATACACATGAATGCAGCTGTAAACTGAATCCAAAAGCATCATAAATAGGAGTGAAACTGATACTTTTAATGATTAGAAAGCAGACTTTTACTCTATTGGAGTATTTTCTAGTACTTCTACCAGTCTTAAGTAAAGAATCTAAGTACTTCTTTCCACTACTAGGCAACTTAATACACATATTAGTTGTTAATACTTCTTTTTTTTTTTTACC